>NC_138379.1:6545707-6562424 GCF_054177405.1 Leptonychotes weddellii | reverse complement strand
AAAAAAAAAAAAAAAAATTTTTTTTAAATTTAGTCAAGTCCAAATTTATCTAATTTCTTTTGTTGCCTATGCGTTTGGTATTGTATTTAAGAAACCACTGCCAATGGGCGCCTGGGTGGCTCAGTTGGTTAAGCGACTGCCTTCGGCTCAGGTCATGATCCTGGAGTCCCGGGATCGAGTCCCGCATCGGGCTCCCTGCTCGGCAGGGAGCCTGCTTCTCCCTCTGACCCTCCCCCCTCTCATGTGCTTGCTCTCTCTCATTCTCTCTGTCTCAAATAAATAAATAAAATCTTTAAAAAAAAAAAAAAAGAAACCACTGCCAAATTCAAAGTCATGAAAATTTGTCCCTATATTTTCTTCTAAGAGCTTTACAGTTTTAGCTCTTAAATTTAGATCATTGATTTTTTAAAAGATTTATTTATTTTTAGTGGGGGAGGGGCAGAGGGAGAGGGAGAAAGAGTCTTAAGCAGATTCCACACTGAGTGTGGAGCCCAACATGGGTCTCAGTCTCATGACCCCAAGATCATGACCTGAGTCAAAACCAAGAGTTGGTAGCTCAACCGACTGTGCCACCTAGGTGCCCCTAGATCTTTGATCTATTTTGAGTTAAGTTTTGTATATGGTATAAGGTAAGGGTCTAACTTCATTCTTCTGCATGTGGATATCTACTCTTCTCAGAACCATTTATTAAAGAGAAGAGACTGTTCCTCCCCTATTGAATGGTCTTGGCATTCTAGTCAAAAACCAATTGGCCAGGGCGCCTGGGTGGCTCAGTGGGTTAAGCGACTGCCTTTGGCTCAGGTCATGATCCTGGAGTCCCAAGATCGAGTCCCGCATCAGACTCCCTGCTCAGTGGGGAGTCTGCTTCTCCCTCTGCTCCTCCCCCTCTCCTGTTCTCTCACTCTCTCTCTAATAAATAAATAAAATCTTAAAAAAAAATTTTTTTGGGGGCGCCTGGGTGGCTCAGTTGGTTAAGCGACTGCCTTCGGCTCAGGTCATGATCCTGGAGTCCCGGGATCGAGTCCCACATCGGGCTCCCTGCTCGGCGGGGAGTCTGCTTCTCCCTCTGACTCTCCCCTCCTCCTGCTCCCTCTCTCTCATTCTCTCTCTCTCAAATAAATAAATAAAATCTTTAAAAAAAAAATTAAAAAAAATTTTTTTTTTTTTAAAAACCAGTTGACCATAGATGTGAGGGTTTATTTCTGGGCTCTCAATTCTATCCTATGGTCTATAAAGTTTTCCTAAGGCCATACCATACTTTTTGATTACCTGTAGCTTTGTAGTAAGTTTTTAAATTGGGAAGTATGAGTCTTCCAACTTATTCTTTTTTAAGATTATTTCAGCTATTCAGGGTCCCTTGAAATTCCATATGAATTTTAAGATGGGCTTGTCCATTTTTGCAAAATATGCCATTGGGATTTTGACAGGGATTTCACTGAATCTGTAGATTGCTTTGTCATCTTAATAATATTAAGTCCTCCAATCTACAAACATAGATATCTATTAATTTAAGGCTTTGATTTCTTTCAGCAACTTTTTGTAGTTTTCAGTGTGTAAGTCTTCCATTTCTTTGGTTAAATTTATTGCTAAGTATTTTTTTCATATTGATGTTATTGTAAATGGAACTGTTTTCTTCATTTTGTGTTCAGATTGGTTTTTGCCAGTGCACACAAATACAACCGATTTTGTATGTTGATTTTGTATCCTGAAACTTTTCTTAATTCATTGATCAGGTCTAATAGTTTTTCTGTGTACATGTGGATTCTTTAGGATTTTCAACATGTAAGATCATGTCTTCCACAGATATAGTTTCACTTCTTCCTTTCCAACTTGTATGCATTTAATTTCTTTTTCCTAATTGCTCTGGCTAGAAACCAGTACTATGATGAATAGAAGTGATGAAAGTGGGCATCCTTGTCTCTTTCTTAAAATTTTATTTATTTATTTGACAGAGAGAGACATAGCAAGAGAGGGAACATAAGCAGGGGGAGTGGGAGAGGGAGAAGCAGGCCTCCCGCAGAGCAGGGAGGCCAATGTGGGGCTCGATCCCAAGATCCTGAGACCATGACCCGAGCTGAAGGCAGTAGCTTAACGACTGAGCCACCCAGGCGCCCCACTGTTTTTGATCTTAAGGAAAAAGCTTTTTTTAAAAATGAGTATGATGTTAGCTGTGGCATTTCCATATATGGCCTTATCATACTGAGGAAGTTCCCCTCTATTCCTAGTTTATTGAGTGTTTTTATCATGAAAGGGTGCTGGATTTGGTCAAATGCTTTTTTTTTCTTTTTTCTTAAAGGAGGTGAAAGTTTATTGAATACACCTCAAAGGGGCAGCAGGCAGGACAGCAGAGGAAAGGCTGTCTGCCTCAAATGCTTTTTCTTTATCAATTGGGATGATTATGTGTTTTTTCCCCTTCATTCTATTAATGCAGTGTACTATATTGGTTGATTTCTTTTTTTTTTAAAGATTGTATTTATTTATTTGAGAGAGAGTACACAAGCAGGGGGAGGGGCAGAGGGAGAAGCAGACTCCCCACTGAGCAGGGAACTCAATGCAGGACTTGATCCCAGGACCCTGGGATCATGACCTGAGCCAAAGGCTTAACTGACTGAGCCACCCAAGTGCCCCTATATTGGTTGATGTCTGTATGCTGAACCATCCTTGAATTCCTGGGGTAAATCCCAGGTATGTGAACAATGCCAATCTCCTCATTAATTTTTTAGAAATACAGTTGTTTTTTTTTTTAAGATTTACTATTTATTTTAGAGAGAGGGAGAGCAAGAGCAGGGGGAGGGGAAGAGGGAGAGGGAGAGGGAGAGGAAAAGAGAGAATCTCCAGCAGACTTCCTGCTGAGTGTGGTGCCTGATGTGGGGTTCGATCTCATGACCCTGAGATCATGACCTGAGCCAAAATCAAGAGTCAGATGCTTAAGTGACTGAGCCACCCAGGTGCTAGAAATATACTTTTAATAAAATATATTATCTGGGGGCGCCTGGGTGGCTCAGTTGGTTGAGCGACCGCCTTCGGCTCGGGTCGTGATCCTGGAGTCCCGGGATCGAGTCCCGCATCGGGCTCCCTGCTCGGCGGGGAGCCTGCTTCTCCCTCTGACCCTCCCCCCTCTCATGTGCTCTCTCTCTCTCTCATTCTGTCTCAAATAAATAAATAAAATCTTAAAAAAATAAAAAATAAAATAAAATATATTATCTGTTAACATTTAATGATACATTATTTTTAAATTAATAAGTATGTTATTTTAATTTTTCTGTTTTAATCTTTATATGATACATATTGACAGGTATAACCCACATAATCAAAACCTCTTTGGGATCCTCAATAATTTTAAGAGTGCAAAGAGATCCTGAGATAAAAAATCATGAGAACCACTGCTCCAAAGGTATGCCATCAATAACTTAGAAACTTACCTGAATAATAATATGTGGAATATAAAATATCTGGGAGAGTCCTACAAGATGCTACTTCAGCCAGTCCCCTGGACTGAGTGAAGGCAGAGAAGGGATGACCTGTCGGAATGTACTAACCTGTATTTGCAAAAGCTACTCTCCTAGCTTTAAAATTACCTGATGTTGTTGCCATATCTAATTTTGAATTTATACACATTGGGTCCTGCATGAAGAAACCTCGTTTCTGGAAACGGGTAGGTGAAGGGTTTTAAACTCATTGCTTCCAAATGATAGCCTAATAAAACAGAAATATTAAAGAATTATTAAAAAGCTAAAGATGGTTTCTTATCAACTTTATGGTATAGGAAAGACAGCCTGCCCAATATATAGCATCTCTTCATGAGTAAAACGTCCGACACTCAGCACCACTGTCCCAGGCTCAGTTTTTATACTAATTTTCTATATTAATCACTGGACCATTCTCCTACCTGCATGGGGAAGATATGGTGATTGGGGATAATCTCTATACTTGAAATCAAAAGACGTGAGTTCAAGGTTCGTAGTTTACCTCACACCTCGGGCAGATCACTTCTCTCCATGAGACTAATAATAGCAACATCTGATGACTCACAAGGTTTTTGTTACGATTAAATCCATCTCCCAAATATCTCTTGAATCTATCCTCCTCCCTTGTCCCCACTTTCCCTGGAACCTATGGCAGTGTGAAGAGGGCTCAAGTCAAATAATTAAGCAATCCAAATGCATCAATAGGTGGCATAATTAGGAAGACCTCTGCTGTTAATTTTAGATGAAGTTAAGGGATGAGCACACGTTCCAGCCACAGCTAATACAGCAAATAAGGATGTACACTAATGTTTTCCAGTGCTGCCGAGGAACGCCTTATCTTTCCTAGCTCTCAACCGCCCTTCTTCTTCACGGCTTGTGAGATTGCCCTGTGCCACAAGAGTGCCTACTATCCTCCTAGCACTTACTAGTTTCACTTTTCCTATTCCAGAATCTCTGCCCACTTAAGGTCCTCCCTGAGGGAAACTAGGGAAAGGGGGAAGATGGAAAAAGAAGAATGGCATGTCTCTTCTCCTCCAAGAGGGCATTTGGTACACACTCAGAAGTAAGAATCAAGCACAGTAATTAGTGATTTTCTAAGTCATCAGGACTTTTCTGTGTCTCTTATTACTTGTAGAGATAATAAACCCTGCCTTTTCTGTCTCTTCATAGGTAAGCTTTTATCCCCAGGATAAAAGCTACCTACACACAACACAAAGTATTGATTTCAGAGGCAGCTAAGATGGGGTAGACAGGCACAAAGAAAGAATAATTTAGGTTTGAACCTCAGCTCCAACATCCCTCCTTAGTTTCTCTAGGCCTTAGTTTTCTTACTTATACAATAATAACAACAACTAACAACAGCTTTTTGTTATGCCCTATTGTAAGTGCCTTACATATCTCACTTAATCCTCACAATAAGCCTGAAATCAATAGTCTAAATTTGATAGATAAGGAAACCGAGGCACTGAGAGATGAAGTAACCTCCCCATAGCTGTATGAATGTTGGAATCAGGATTCAAAGTGAGGTAATATAAGGCCAGACTTGATACTCTTATCCACTTTTCCACTCTGCTTTCTGAGGGTTTTAGTACCCCCCCCAAAAAAGATAATATAAAATCATTTTGTAAGTACTAAAATATTATGTACACGTAAAGGACTATTTTCATTATTCTTTCCTCCATATTACCCCAATACCATTTCTACTCAGCAAAGAAAACTCTTGTATGGTGGAGTCAGGAGATCTATGTGCCCAAAGCATGGAATTTCCCACAATTTCCAAAGTTCAAGTCTCGGACTGCCAGTAAAGAGATATCCCAGTGTCTGATCTCGGCTGCTTCGGATTAGAATGACAGGAGGCTGGAGCCAGAGCCCATGAGACTATTTAGACTAGAATTGCAGTCAAAAGTGAAAAGAAATAGTTGGTGCCAACTGCAAAGTTACCAGAGGGGAAATATTGTTCATATCCTGAAAAAAAAAAAAGCTTGCTGATTCTCATGTCCAAGGCATGGCAGGAACCCAGCTAGATTTGATTGTGTTTTTGGTGCTAAGGTGACTTTTCTAAGTAGGAAAGGAGTGCACCTGGTGAGACTTAGGTTGCGGCCACAAAAATTTAGCTTTTAGTTATTCAGAGGGTTCTCCTACAATGCAGTCACCTCTCACCACAGACTGAAGGCTGGGGGGATCAGAGCAAAGGAAATGAAGGACATTTGCTGGAAATGACAATCCAGAGAGGAAACTTCATGTACTGCACCACAGCTGACTGTCTGAAAGAGGTAAAAACAGCCCTCTCTGGCTGGGGCTTGTCTGTTAATTGCTGGCTGCCTGCTTCAGAAACAAACACCACACACTAATTACCTCATTTGAAAATAAAGATTAGACAGCATAATCCAAAAGAACCACATAGTAGTAGTGGTTCAAAGATTTCACAAGGTTATTTTCCAACATGAGTACTGCAGTCATGATGACACTGTGGGATCTTAACAGATGAAGAGTCAGACTCTCAACCCATTTTTAGGTGATCAAAAAACATGATGGGTTTAAAAGAAAAAAAAAGTTTAGAGTTAATATGCATTAGTTGGAAAGACATAAGATTTGGAATTGGAGGATCAAAGCTTGAGTCCTAGCTCTGCCTCTTATTAGTCATCAGACCCTGAGCAAGCCACTTAGCCTCATCATTTCTCGGTTTCTACACCTGCAAATGGGAATCCTATCTACCCCTGGAATTGTTGAAGGATTAAATAAGATTATATTGTAAACAGCACTTCAGAAACTGTAGAGTATTATATAAACATTAGCTGTTTTGATATATTTGAAGTTTCTCTCTTAATGCTTCACTAGCAAAGCAAATTTAAGAGAGGAAAACCATCTTTAATCTCAGTGCAAAAATGTGACACATCCCAATCAAGAACCTTTCTTTGAAAATCCCCAATAATTAGATTTAAATGACACATTGGCAATGATGTTAGATTTTTAAGGGGTTTTAGTAATTTGTTTCACATAAAGAAACATCTAGGTCAATGCATAGAATCTAAAGCAGGGCTGAATGCTATATGAGGATAATGATATTGACTATTGAGGTAGAAGGAGATGATAAGGAAGTACTGTCACTAAATATATCTGGTGACATTTGATGGAGAAATCCTCCACAGGGTTAAAGAATAAAAAAGCTTTCATAAGCATTTATTCAAAATACATTTACTGGGCAGATCTAATATGACAGGCTCTGTGACCAGGGAGTGTGGGCAACAACATAGGGAAATCCCACTAAGACTATGAATTTACTACTGAAGTTTTAGAACTGAGATTGAAGACAGATGACCAGCTTCTCCTTCCGCCTTCACAAATCCTTGGCTGGTCTCAGAGGTTTGCCTGGCTCTGCTGAAGTGTATTCAGACTAGAGATTCTATAGTAGAGAATATTTCCAGACTCATGGTTGCCTATAGCCTGAAGTGCCCTTCATTTTAGAGGGTACGAGAAGAAAGTGATTTCACCAAAGAAGGAAATAAATTCCACAAGGTCACATAACTCAGTATGGAACCAAGATTAGCACTCCCCAAGACTGCTGATTCCTTTGGCCCACACGTTTTCCATTACAACACATCACTCTGTCAGTCACTTTATTAAACTGTAAACCCTGGTCACTCTCATAATTGTGGATGACTCAAGACAAACTCAATCTGGGTACAAAGGCATCAAACCAAAATGTTAGCTTTTCTGATTAAATGTTTTAGAATTATTTCTTGGAGGTGTTAAAGGGTCACATTCACATTTGTTTGTCTTCAAGCTCTATTTTCAAAAGGAACTATGCTCAGTTTCTTCACCTTGCAGGGTGACTAGGATGGCTGATGAAATAATGCAGGTATAATTGCTTACTGTAATGCTCTACACATAGATTATTCTTTATTTAAAAACAAACAATGTGTTAAGATACGGGACAAGAAGAGACTAAATAAGACTACCCAGGATACTTTCATGCTTATCGATGTCACTCTTTCTCATTAGGTTTCTTCCTACTCTTTAGACACAATCTTTAAAATGCTCTTGGCATTTGTTCAGGAATAGATTTGCTCTTGGAACTACCAGATTTTGTTTTGTTTTGTTTGAGAGGGGACGACTAACTAAAACTTCTAACAGAGAGGTAGGAAGATGCCCCAAAATGAAACCAAAAGGCTTACTGGGACAACTCAATAGACCAGAAAGGAGTCTAAGTTAATCTCTCACGCTACCTTTTGCACCTAAGTGCCACTTCCACTTACATCTTAACCATCCTAAAAGCTACTGGAAAAACTACCTTTGGTCAGTAGGTCCAGAACTGTGCTCCTCATTCTGGAAAAGCAATAGAATGGTATCTCATCTCACCATCCTGCCTAGTAGTTGTGGCTTGTTAATGACAACCTATTACATTCACATCATACGGCAGCACTCTAAACATCTTACCAGCCCCAGGAACCCAAAAAGCATTTAGATGTAAAACTGCAGGCAATGAAAGACATTTTATTTTTTGGTTACACCATTGAGTGAGTTGCCCTGAAGCAGTACATGTAGGGATGAAATTTTTAAATGGGGGGAAAAAGCATCAGTAGTTTCTGAAGGGCAAATGGTAGAGAGAATAGGTAGAGAGAAAGGAACATCTTTTATAATTTTGAGCTAAAAACTCTTTGAGTCTTTGATGTACATATCTCAAGGGTCTTAGTGACAGAAGAATGATATAGGAAAGTGTAAAAAGAAAGCTTCTAAAATATACAGCTTTGTTCTTGCCATGAAACAATGGCATATTCTGAAGAAATTAAGTTCATAAGAAAATTAAATTACTTTTTATGTAGAGAGAGCAAATTTCACACAGGAAATTTGAAATATTTTACTAACTTTAATCCAATACTGGGGAGATAAGAATTTTATTTACAAAAAGATGTATGTGACTTAAGATCATCATCTAATTTGGCCAAGATCATACAACAAGAGCAAGACTAAAACACAGACGTATTGCTAAAGCAAGACAGTGTAGCTAATTATGAACTGGCCTAGACTCCGTATTAGCCTCAATTCTTTATATTTTACCACCTAAGCCTAGCTCCAAAATAACAAAATCAGTTATTATTGCTAAGAAACATAAAGCTTTGTACTTTGAAAAACCATCAAACCATATGGATCTGATGGTGAACAGATCTTAACGAACAACCTCATATTTATAAAGCACTTTCAGTGTATATAATGCTTTCCTATCCTTATCTGACAAGATCTTAAAACTTCTATTTAACTAGGAAGGGCAGATTCGGCTACCTTATACTCTAACTGTTCTCCTTATTTTTTTACCTGATTTGGTTCTCTCAATCTCATGTTCATTCAACATTCATTCAGCTCACAAATATTCAAATACCTACTATGTTCCAGAAATGAAGTGTTGGAGATACAGTGGAGAAGAATAAGAACTTGGTCCTCACCTGCAAAGAGCTTACAAATAATTTTAAAGTGTGATGACTGCTACAAAAAAGAACAGGGTGATGTGGCAACATGATAGAGAATCTAACCCTAGGATGGAAATCATGGAAGCCCACTCTAAGTAACAGACTCACATCTGAGGGATGAGTATGAGTTAGGGAGGCACAAATAGAGAATGGGTCTGGGGTGGGTACAGGAAACAGCAGATGTAAGAGTCCTCAACTGGGAAAGAGCATGGCACTTTCAAAAGAGAGAAGTATAGTAACCCAGAACATAATGGGCAAAAAGGACAGTGCTATGAGATTATTCTATACAGATAAGCAATGAGTTAGTCAACATACATTTGAGAGTCTACTATGCACTAGGCACTGTTCTGAGCCTGTTTAGAGTAGGTAACAAGAGAGACATGATAACTTGTCTTTAAGGGCTTACATTTTAAGAAGTGTGGAGAGCAACAATAAACATATAAATACATAAATGTAATTTGAAGTACTCCAAGTACTATAAAGAAAATAAAATAGGGCTTTATAGTAAAGAGTGACCGGGAGGCTGGTTTAACTACTGTGGCCAGGGAAGGTCTTTCGGACAAGATCAAAATTGAGTTGAGGCTTTAATGGAAAGTGGAACAACCATGCAAAATCAAGGAGAAAAGCATTCCAAGCAGGAAAAAAAACCAAGCAAGCACAAATGCCCTGTGATGGGTGGTTTAATGGACAAAAAGTTCAGTGTGACTGGAGCACAGAGAATGAAGACAGATTAGAGGGAGATGAAGTCAGAGATAGGCAGAAACCAGATCATTTAAGGCCTGTAGGGCATTGTAAAGAGTTCAAATTTTATGCTAAGGGTTTTATAACGAAAAGTGAAATGATTTATGCTTTAAAAAGATGAACTATACATGGGGCGCTTTGGTGGATCAGTTGGTTAAGCGTCCAACTCTTGATTTTGGCTCAGGTCATGATCTCAGGGTCATGAGATAGAGCCCTGCGTTGGGCTCCAAGCTCAGTGGGGAGTCTGCTGGAGACTCTCTCTTCCTCTCCCTCTGCCCTCCCCCACCCCCCTCCCATGCACTCTCTTTCTCTAAAATAAATAAATAAATCTTAAAAAAAAAAAGAAAAGAGAAAAGAAAGATGAACTGTACAAGGATAAGAGAAGAAACAGGGAACCATTCAGGAAGATTTTTTAGTAATCCTGGGAAAAGATGCCGCTGATTTTGACTGGGGAGTCTCAGTGGTTAGTGACTAGTTGAATTTGGGGTATGTTTTTTTTTTTTAAGATTTTTTATTTATTCATTCGACAGAGAGACACAGCGAGAGAGGGAACACAAGCGGGGAAGCGGGAGAGGGAGAAGCAGACTTCCCACAGAGCAGGGAGCCCGATGCGGGGCTCGATGCCAGGACCCTGGGATCATGACCTGAGCCGAAGGCAGACGCTTAACCCACTGAGCCACTCAGGCGCCCCGAATTTGGGGTATATTTTAGACTGATGGCCTAGGTGTGGGAATCAAGGATGGCCCTATGTTTTTAGCCTTTGCTATTTTATTAGGTAGATAATGGTATATATACCCTTTACTGAGATGAGGAAGGATTCTAGGGAAAGAGATTTGGGGAGAAAACTCCATTGTTCTGTTTTGGTTAAGTCTGAGAGGCCTATTAGACATCTCGGTGGATATGCCAAGAGTGTGCAAAGGATGGAAATCAGGATGGAAATATAAATTTAACACATCAGCGTTTACATGGTATTTAAAGCTACTGAACAGACAAGATCATCTAAGAAGGTATAGCTAGAGAAGGGGTGAAGGCCTTACTTATAGTCCAGGTTATGACTTATGGAGTCTACCCTAAGAGCAATAGGAAGGCACTGAAGGGTATAATAAAGAAATGACCACATAGATGTGAGTTAAAGTAGACATATTTATATATCTGGCTGTAATGTGGGAAATAGCCCCGGACAAGAGCAGATAAAAAAGGACCAGGACCAGCCTGTGGTTCAAGGTAGAAGCTGGTAAGTAGCCTGGTCTACAGTCACTGGTTTGGAGGATGCCTAGGAAGTAGTCTAGTTACTACCAGACTAGTGAATTGGTGGGGGGAGGCAGAGAGAACAAAGATGACTCCCAGTTGCTTGAGCAACTTACTGAAGAGAAAAAAAGTGCCACTTCCTGGAAAAGGCAGCCTTAGAAAGTAAATTTTTGAGGGGAGGAGGCGAAGTCCTTCCTGGGACATGCTCAATTTCCAGGTGCCCGTGAGATTGCCAGAGAGAGATTTCAGGTAGCCTGCTGGGGTACTGTGATAGATTTGCGACCTGCGGATGTGCAAACGAAGGAACTAAAGTTCAGAAAAGCCAAGGATGTACAGCAAGGTATGCCCGCTTGCATCTTTCCACTTCCTCAGATGCCAAGATTCAAAACCCGGAGGCGCTGAACACAGAAGTCTCACTGAGGGCCATGACTCAAATCTCTACCTCCGAGGTTCACTCAGGCATTCGAAGGCAGAAACTCACTGAGGTCACTAAGACATGATGTGACAAGAAATGTCTCAATGGGACAAGTCTTGCTTTTATGGCAACCGCGAAGCCGGGGTCAGAGGGAGGCTGCAGACCAGAGCGCACGCTTTCCTTCCGGGGGGGGGGGGGTGGTGTCCCAAGGTGGGGGCGGGGCGGGGCGGCCAGAGAAGCGGCTCCTGGCTCCGCGCCGCTCAGCCGGGGAGGCGGGTCTGCATCTGGCACCGCTCCCCGCCCATCCCGGCCCTCCCTCGCACCCTCGCGGCCCTCAAGCGGCCACAGCCTGGCCGTCGGGGGCAGCTGCGGAGCGGTGGCGCCGGGGCTGTTAACTCTCCCTCGGAAAACTAAGGCAACGAAGCACCGACCTCAGGGGAGCACCAGGCCGCAGTGGGCCGTTACCTCAGGCCCAAGAACTTCGCGGGGGCCGGCCGGGCTCTTACACAGGGCTCTTCGCGCCTCATAAAAGTGGCTTCGGCCGAAGCTGCCACTAGAGTGCGCCCCGACGGGGCTGGCGTCGACTGCACACGAAGCGCGGCCCGTGAACTCACTCCGCCTCTCGCCCGCGCTTTGGCTCTTGCCGCGCGCCCGCCAGGCGTTCTGCGCGCGCGCAGCTGCCCTCCTCGCACCCCACCCCACTCCCCCACGGCCTGCCGGGCGTTCTGCATATGCGCAAACGCGCTTCCTGGCCTCGCCCAGTTGGCGCGCGCTCCGAGGCTTGGCCACGATGTGCGCGTGCGCGGCGCGGCTACACCGCCCACCGGTTGGGCGAAGTCGAGGCTGGGAGTGGCCAATGGCCCCACCCGTCGGAACACAGGATCCCGGCGACTTTTTGTCACTACGCGGCCTGTCCACCGATTGTTCATTTAGCGAACATTCCGTCCCTGCCGTGGTCCGGTCGGTAGCTGTCTACTGCGGAAATCCTACTACGTGTCGAACATCATGCAGGCACTTCCCGTACTCGCTCTCCTTTGATCCTGACCGCCGTGTTGTAAAGCGCTTATAAATATCCTAATTTTAAAGAGGCCTGGGAATGGGAGCGACTTGTGGAGGTGCAAGGACGCGAACAGGGGTCTCTGATTTAAAAGTCCAGCACCTTCCCTTCCACTTACTGTTGATCAAATGCTGACCATGTTGTGAATTATTAAGCGATTTGACCCATCACTGGAGAGGTAGGGGGACAGAGTGTGCTGCGTTCCTAATCATGGACCCGCCGAGATACCTCGCGTCCCAATTCGTATCCCTATAGTCCTCCTGCATTCTCCTGCCTTCCTCTTCACAGCTCTTGCTGTTCCCTCTGCTTGGAATGCCTCCTCCACCCCACCTAAAAACTCTACTCCACATGCCCAGATAGTAAGCTCTTCGAAGGCTGAGTCTTGTATATCTTTTTATACACAGGAAACTAAGCACCTACTCTTGGGTAGCACACACAAAGACCTGGAAAAGCGAGGCCGGAAAAGAAAGAAAGAGGTGGACAGAGGGTGGCTGAAAGAGGAAAATAGATCTCAGGAGGTCACCTGCCCCATCTAAAGAAGGCATCTGCTATCCAGTGTCCCACTAAAGGAAGGCCTGTGGGAAGTGTGACCTGGTAATGCCAGGTCCAATTTTCATGGGAAATCTCCCAATTTAAAAATGTTGGGGCAACTGATTGAAAAACTTGAATATACTGTGAACTGAAACTAACACATTTGTGTGGGCACAGCTCTCTAGCCACCCATTTGTGACTCTGACCTTGCTTGGCACAGAGTAAAAGTTGACCAAGCTAGTCAGACTTGAATCCCAGCGTAGGGCGGCCTTCTGGCAGCTGTTATGGGCATATCCTTTGCACAATCCATGCTTGGGAGCCGAAAGAAAGACCCTTCTTTGGGCAGGGACAGGGATGGGGTCCATGCAAGGTAAAGGAATCAAGATTCTGGTGAGGCTGCAGAAACAGTACCTGTGCGTTGTAGGTAGTAATAGACAGGGTCGAGTCTTAAATGGCCACCTGTGTGATGTACATGATTTCCTGTGGAGGATGGCCGCTGGTCGGGTGTGAAGGGCAGGGGAAATGATCACTGGACACAAATACTCTTTAGTTTCAACCAGCCCGCAGGGAAACAGGCAGAAACCCAGGGGATTCTAACCCAAAGTCTTATTACAACCCCAAATGACCAAACATCCCACTTCCTGTCATCTACAATTACGGGGTGTCAAGTGAAATAAAAGGAACACACAAACACTTTGAATGAGTAAGATGGAACTGAAGCGTCCTAGCAGACACAAACACACACACTGCTGATGAGGCATGAGAGCAGCACCTGGCAAACAGGATGTGGCTTCCCAGGCCACATGGTCCACTGTTATTTCCTTCCTGTTTGAGGAGGGCACCAAACGCATGTTGGGCACTATCTTTTGTGATGAGGCCAGGCTGCTTCCACTGGGACTCTGACTGAGGGTCCATAATGGGATGCAGCTAAAGGGAGGAATTCTTACCTGAGATAACAGGAGACCCTTGGGCCAGAAAAGGGGCAGAGCCAACACCTGAGCAGGAATGTTAAGTGCCAAAATTCCAGGAAGGAACTTAGAGCAAGTGACATTATTGGAGGAGGGAGGCTGAGGTGAACATTTCAATGAAGAGGGTGGATTCAGGAATTTGGAGCCAGTCAGATAAAGGGATAACAAATATTTACTCAATCAACAGATACTTATTTGAATAACTGTAAGCACTATTCTAGCCCTTTGGTGATGCTTAGGTGAAGAAGACAAAATTAACTGTCATTATGGAGATGACCCTGATCAAACTAGATGGGAGGGCTGTAGCTTGCTATCTATGAGCCAACCAGGGAGTCTGTATGACCCACTGATCTTGTCTAAAGAGATAGAGGTGACAGAGACCCTGGCCACTGCAGACAAGACAGTGGGAGGGGCACCACTTGTGGGCCTGAGGACTACCTTGTCCCTTGGGATTCTTTTTTACTTGAAACTGGTATTACATTTTTTATTATTACTTAATTTTTAAAAAAGATTTTATTCATTCATTTGCGACAGAGAGAAAGAGACAGTGAGCATGAGCAGGGGGGAGAGACAGAGGTAGAGGGAGAAACAGACTCCCTGCTGAGCCGGGGAGCCCCAGGGCTCAATCCCAAGACCCGGAGATCATGACCTGAGCCGAAGGCAGATACAACCATCTGAGCCACCCAGGCACCCCAAAACTGGTATTACATTTTTTTTAATTACATGTAGTACAATTCACTGTTTTTGGTGTATAAGTCTATGATTTTTTAACATATGCATAGATTCAAGGATAGATCAGAATAGAGAACAGTTTTGTCACTCCAAAAAATTGCTTCAGGTTACCCCTTTGTAGTCAAACCCTCCTCCCCACCTCAACCACTGGCAACCTGTTCTCCACTCCTAGTTTGGCCTTTTCCAGTGTGTCGTGTCAGTGGATTCATACAGTATGTACCCTTTTGGAATTGGATTATTTCTCTGAGTGATACATTTAGATTTATCCATGTTGTTGTATATATCCATAGCTCATTCCTTTTTATTGCCGAGAACTATCCTATTGTATGGATATCCCACCACTTTTTTATTATTTGCCTATGGATGGACATTTGCGTTGTTTTCCATTTTTGGCAATTTTTTTTTTAAAGATTTTATTTATTTATTTGTCAGAGAGAGAAAGAGAGCACAAGCAGCGGGAGCAGCAGGCAGAGGGAGAAGCAGGCTCCCCGCTGAGCAGGGAGCCTGATGCAGGACTCCATTCCAGGACCCTGGGATCGTGACCTGAGCCGAAGGCAGATGCCCAACCGACTGAGCCACCCAGGTGCCCCCATTTTTGACAATTTTGAATAGAGCTTCTATAAGGATCGACATCCCAGTTGTTGTATGAACTTAAGTCTTCGTATTTCTCAAGCAGATACCTAGAATGGGGATCGCTGGTTTGTATGGCAAGTGTATGTTTGACTTTATAAGAAACTATCAACTGTTTTCCAGAGTGGCTGTATCGGTTTGCGTTCTTAGCCATAGAATATGAGAGTTTTGGTTGCTGTACATCCTTGTCGGCAATTGGTATTTTCAGTTTTAATTTGGGGGGGGGCATTCCAATAGATGTTAACGGTATCTAGTTGTAGATCTAATTAGCCTTTCCCTCATGACTAATGATGTTGAGCGTCCTTTCATGTGCTCTTGAGATTCTTGAGAATTAATAAACCTGTACCCCAACTCAGAAACCAACCCACAGTGCTGAAGAGACTTCTGTGGATTCACGTTTGGCCTGACAGACTGGAACATTTTAGCAGCAATGCTCAGCAGATGACAATTGGATTCAAAGCACATATGCCAGATCTGTCAAGCCAGCAAGCAGGAGGCAAGAGGCTCCTGGCTACTAAGCACTGTCTCCTCTGTTCCAGGCTTTAGGGAGAGAAAAACATTTTCTGCCTTTGCCTTCGGATGTCCTCCTTGTCAGACTCTACATCGTTCCTGCCATGGTTTTTCCCCTGGACCTCCTTTTTAACATTCTCCCTTTCTTCTTTCCTTTGCTAAATAACTGTTTATTGAAAGCACACTGCATGCCAGGCACTGCGCTAGGCTCTAGGGTCATAAAGTTGAAGAAGATGCCTACTCACAATAGGTTCTCATTCTAACGGGGGGATTAGCATAAAGCAGCTTTTAATTTTTTTTTAAGATTTTATTTATTTATTTGTGAGAGAGAGCGCACACAAGCAGGGTAAGAAGCAGGCTCCCTGCTGAGCAAGGAGCCCTATGTGGGCCTTGATCTGAGGAACCTGAGATCATGACCTGAGCCAAAGGCAGACAGACACTTAACTGACTGAGCCACCCAGGCATCCCCCTAAAGGGTGACTCTTAACCAGCCAGCAGTCAGGAGGGCTTCCTGGAAAAGGAAACACCTAAAAGGAGTCCTGAAGGATGGGTGGCTATTGGGCTAAGAGACACAAAGAGGGCATTCCAGGCAGAAGGGACAGCCTGAACAAAGGCCTGGCAATAAGAGATAGCATGCTGTGTGTGCACTTCTGTGAGAAGCTCAGTTTTACTCAGATCTAGGGATGGAGGTGTGGAGTGGCAGGAGATGGAGTTAATGAAGGAGATAGGAGGTGGATCATGGAGAAGCTTGCGCTGAGGCACTTGAATTCATCCCCAAAGCTATAAGGTGCTTTTAAAAGCTAGGTTTTGGGGGCACCTGGGTGGCTCAGATGGTTAAGCATCTGCCTTAGGCTCAGGTCATGGTCTCAGGGTCCTGCTCAGTGGGGAGCCTGCTTCTCCCTCTCCCTCTGCCCCTCTCCTCCCCTCCTGTCCCCTCCGCTCCTGCTCTCTCT
>NC_138379.1:6530160-6545207 GCF_054177405.1 Leptonychotes weddellii | reverse complement strand
GAGGCCCGCAGACAGCCTATGTGTGAGCTTGGAAGCTGATCTCCCCGCCCCAGATGACCTCTCTTATGATGCAGCCCTGGCCAATACTTTGATTGGAGCCTGTGGAAGACCCTGAGCCAGATGCCTCCCCACTAAGCTGTGCCCAGATTCTTGCCCCACAAAAACTGTGAGATGATAAAACATTTGTCAATTAAGCCACTACGTTTTGGAGTAATTAGTTGTGCAGTGATAGATACACTCAGATCTAAATTCCTAGGATATATTCAACTATGTGGAAGCCTCATGCTATAACAGTAGCTGTGTTTACAAATTTGAGGATTCACAGATATTAGCTCATATCCCTTCTCAAGAATCCTACAACATCTCCTCCTACTCCTTTTCTTTTTCTATTTTTAAATAAACATATCAAACTATAGTGACAGTTACACATTCTATTTTTTTCTGCCCCATGTGTTGTGAGCATTTCCCCATCTCATTAACTATTCTTCAAAGCATTCTTTATTCCTCGCACCTCTTCAGCAGCCCATTATAGGAGTGCGCCAGTGTTAATTTAATCACTCCCCTCTCTTATGTTTTGAGCTCAAGGTAGGGTTTTAACTCCTTGGGTCACATCTATGAGTACATGCTGGCCCCTTCAAGCAGGGCTTATGGGACGAGTATGGGGTAGGGGGAAGGCAGGATCGTCTGTGTTTAAGTGCTCCTGATGTTGCATCAAGTCTGTGCCACTTCCTGGTTATGTGTCCTTGGGCTGGTTACTTAACACTCCCAGGCCTCAGTTTCCCCTTCTGGACAGTGGGAATAATATCCATACCTACCTCACAGAGTTATTGAGGGATATTAGAGGCATAACCTGGAGTTAACCCAAGTAAAACACAGCACAGTATCTGACTATATTTAGGGTATATGGACACAAGTCAGACCACAATATCCTCACAAACACACACCCTGCTCCTCGTTGAGTCCTGGTCCATGGTGCATTATATCACCTCTTGTTCCAGACTCCAGCTGGCCTCCAATCAAAAGCACCTTGGCTTTCCTCCCACCAGTCTGACCCCACCTCTGGCACCACCCACAATCCTGCAACCATCACACCAGGTCTAGCTGTGTGGTCCTGGGCAAGTTCAGCCTGTCTCTGGGTCTCAGCTTCCTCATTTGTGATATGAGGAGGGGGTTAGATTGGGAGGTCCATGATGGATTGCCCACCTCTAAACTCTAGACTATTACCTCTTTTTTCAAAGGCCCTTCAGTTTCAACCATGCCGAGCACAGTCAGAGCTTTAAAGAATGGGCCAACGCAAAAAGAATTGGAAAACGTTTTAATTTATTTACCATAACATGTGTGCCGAGACTTGTGCTCAGCATCCTGGAGTGTGTTAAATACTAGCATAGTGTCTGTTTACATGTGTGTGAAAATCTGGGTGAAGAATTGGGGTTTCTCATCTCGGGCCCCTTACAGAGCTTGTCCTGAGTCTGAGTGAGAACCCACACACAGCCCCCCACCAACCCCTACCCCAGTAGATACTGCAGCTGAGCTCCTGCCTGGGAGAGGCAGGGAGCCATTTGGGAATAGCCTGGGGAGCTGACCCTGGAGAATCTCCCAGAGGTCTTAGTATGGCTATGGGTGCCCCTCCTGCAGAAATCCCTGGGGGGACGGTTCCAGGCTTCTCCCCAACTCCAACCCACAGGTTCAGCTCCTTGGCACTGAAAACACTGCTAGGGAAGAAAGAGTCCACTTCCGGGCTCCTGCTTGGCCTCTCCCTATCCAGGCTTGGACTCTGGACTAGCCCCAGCTAGGGTGAAGTTTCAGGAACTGCAGGGCTCTGTCACAAACCAGAAGAAAGAGCTCCTTCCCGTTCCCAGCACATAAACCTCACACCAGCCCCCAGTTTCTAGGACTTCAACTCCTAGGGTGCCCGGGCCAGGATCCCACCAGGAGAAGGAGGAACAGATGGTGGTGTTTCAGGTCCCCAAAAAGGCTGTGTGACCTTGGGCATGTCACATGGCTTCTCTGGCCTCTGTCTCCTTATCTAAAAAAGTGGTGTGATCATCTGGATTTTGCAGAATGACCATGAAGTTGAAATAAGATAATGGCGGTGACAGGGCCTGGCAGTGCTGGGCAGCAGTGATGACGTTCTCTTCCTGGTGAAATGCTGGGCCAGCTGGTCAGCCAAGAAAGGCAACTCCAATGGTAAAGGAGGAGATGCCTGTGTGCTGAGGCTGCTACTTCAGCCCAAGGAAGGGGCTAGCTCGGCTCCCAGGGATGGGTTAGAAGTGGACTTGAGCAGAGGAGAGCAGGGGGAAAGCCAAGAGTGGGAGAGGGCTGGAATCCACACCCAGCCCTTGCTGATCTGCTGCGGATAACGCCGCAGGCTTGTGCTCCCCACCCTGCAGGCAGGCCAGCCCCAGAGCAGTTGAGAGGCTGTCAGGTGAGGACCCCAGCTTCCCTCTGGTGGGGTGCTCCAACACAAGGGGCTGTAGAAGGGTGGGTTGGGCCGGGGGACCGGGCAGGAGGGTGTCGAGCTTGGAGGAAGGCCTTGGCAGGCTGGAGCCAGTGGGCGAGGCTGACTGGACAGGGCTGGGGGACAGTTGGGCAGGAGGTGCAGTGACCTGGGTGGAGTCAAGGGACAGAGAAGGCAGAGGGGACAGGGGGAGGCCAGGCGAACTATGAGGCTGTGGATCTGGAGAGAGCCGGTGAGCCGAGGGAGAAGAGACTGAGGTCTGAAACAGGCCCCGCTGCTCCCGGCAGCCATGTTGTCCATGGAGCATGGGGTCCGGGGGCCGCTCGGTCTGGCCCCAGCAGCCAGGGGTCACTGGAGCCAACCAGGTGGCAGAGTCCATGAGGCACAGGCGCTCATGCGCATGCAGGGTCCGGCTCCACCACACCAGCTCGGCCTGCAGGGCCTGGATCTCCTTCCGCAGCACGTGGTTGTGTTTCTCCAGGGTCTCGTGCTGCTGGGGGCAGAAGCAGATGGGTGGGGGAGGGGATGTCAGCCAGCATGAGTCCTGTACCCCGTCCCTAGCGTCCTTAACTTAGAGGGAAAGGTATATTGCCATCCAAATGTCTCAGCGAGGGCCCCTTGGCTCCTCTCTGGCCGGCTCTCCACAACCACCCAGCCCCTCTTGCCCATTCCACTCCTACTGGGGCTCAGATTGGCCTGCTCTCCATCCTCACCACCGGTCCCCTGGGCCAGCTGGTCTCCACCAGCCAGCCACCTCCACTCACTTGAGAACTCCACCAGCGTCCTGACTGGGGCGCCCCTGAAACCATCCTGTTCTCTTGGCCCAGAGGAACAGTTTGGCAATTACGGGATCAACTGTACATTCAAGTTCAAGTCCTTTAAAGGCTCCCACACCTCCCTGTACACCGTGGCCCCAGCTCACACCTCCAGCTTTATCTCTCTGGGATATCTATCTTCTCCTGCTCCCCTTAACTTCCTGTCCCTCCAGTGGACTCTGCTTCCTCACCACATTTCCTGTCTCCTCTGCCTGCACACTCTTCCAGTCCCTCCTCCCCTGGGCTAATCCTGACGTGGCCTTCTCATGACAGCTTGGAGGTCATTCTGTCTCGCACACTTCTAGGCTGCTCCATGCCCCTGTCAGATCTCCCTAGTGCCCAGAACTGACTCACGGAGGCACTGTGGGAGGAGCCCCGGGTAGTGTTTCAGAGGGTGGCAGCACCGGAATGTTCTATTCGGCACCCCCGAATCAGCATCTGGGTAAGTTCTGTTCTGCTGGACTCTGGGTTCTGAGAACCCACTGATAGTGTGCAGTTTTAAACGACCCTTTATAGTGACAGCAATGAAGACCTTTCTTTCCACAGCTCCTAAGGCTGAGTGACTTCCTCTTGTTCCCTCCCCTACCATACCCCTTTTGTGGACAATTTTTATTTATCTTTTCTTTATTTTCTTTTTTTCATTGATTTGAAAGAGAGAGAGAGACTGCGTGAGCAGGGGAGGGGCAGAGACAGAAGCTCAAGCTGACTCCTTGCTGAGCACAGGGCCCTACTGGCCCCACACGGGCTCCACTTGGGGCTCCATCTCATGACCCATGAGATCATGACCTGAGCTGAAACCAAGAACCGGACGCTTAACCCACTGAGCCACCCAGGCGCCCCTTTTGTGGACAGTTTTTCAAAGGGGAAGCCATAAGGATGTTTTACATAAAAATGTTGCTGAGAGCATGAACTCAAAATGCTAACAGGCCTCAAAACCCCTAGCAGCCCTACTTCCAGGCTGGTCTCTGCATGTGGAATGATATTTTTAAAACATGGCATTAGGTCACCTCTCACCTAAATTCTCCGCAGGCTTCAATTCACCTCCAGAAACTGAGTCATTTGCTGGTTCACTCCTTCGTTCCCTCGCTATCTCTAGGCCGCTCACGTGTTACCTCCTCAGGGGAGGCTTCCCCGGTTAGGTTTCCGTCACCCCACCCTCCCCGCTCCCTTGCCTCTGCCCTGCTGTATTTGGCCCCACAGTGCTTATCACCAGCTGACATCCCCAATCCCCCACGGATAATTTATTTGTCTGTCTGGCTCCCCCATGAAAATATGAGCCCCGGAGAGTGCGGGGTAGGTTTTTGTCTGCTGTGTTCGAAGCTGTATTGCCGATGCTGAGAACTGTACCTGTCACACGGGAGACACTCAATAGGCCTTTTTAGGAGGAGTGAACACATGAATGCACGAAGCCTCCACCCTGCCAGGCGGGCACCATCCTGGTCCTCACTCACACACGCCTGCGCCAGCACTATTTCATCTGCCAGCAGGCCTTTTCCTACCTTCATCCGTTTGGAAAACTCCTATGCATCCTTCAACACCAGCTCAGACTCCATCTCCATGATCACCCTGATGTCACTGCCTGTGTGTTGTCCCCACTTTGTGCTCCTAGAGCACTTTATCCCGATTCCATCATCCGCTCCACAGGGCACGACTGAGTTCCTTCTATTTGTCAGGCACTGCTCCAGGTGATGGGGAAACAGCAGAGGACAAAATAGTTCCCTGCCTTCATGCTGCTTCTAGTCCGGTGAGGGAGACGAGCAATAGACCTCAAACATGTAAGTTCAGGGCTAACAAGAAGAATAGAGCAGAGTACAGGTAGCCGGCTCTTTAGATCATGTGGTTTAGAAAGGCCCTTCGGAGGAGGTGACATTTAAACCAAACAACCGGAAAGAAGTGAGGATCTAGCCGGACTGTGGCCTGAGGCTAGAGGGAACAGTCTCTGCAGAGCCCCTGGGCTGGATGTGCGGGGCCATTGAAGGAACAGGGAGAACAGGGTGTGGGGTGTTAGGGGAGGAGACAGCATAGGGCCTTTGGCAGGCAGGGCTGTAGAATTTCACTCTGCACTGTAAGAACTAAGGTGTAAGCATTTTTCCCAAGGGCCAGGTCCTGAGCCCAGCTCTGAATCCTTTCCCTGGGATGGAACCGGTGATGTCCTTTCTCTCTGCCACAGAGGAAGAAGAAAAGCTCCAAGGGTCAGCTTACCATCCAAGGTCAAGTTACCATCCAAGGTTAAGAGGCAAGTACAGTGGAGCCCTCCCCAACCCCACTGGGCTCCTTTGCCTCCTTTAGTCGCCACAAGGGTCCTGCCAGTGGGCAGGGATTATGGTCCCCGTTTTTGGATGAGGACAGTGAAGCTCAGCGAAGGAAGTGACTTGTAGCTATGAGTGCCATGGCTGGGACTCTAAAGCAGCCCATCTTAACCCTGAACGAGTTTCTCATAGGGTGAGTGCTTGTCTCCTCTCCCTAGATCCCGGGTGCCTCAAGGGCAGGGCTGGGCCGCGGACACACCTTTGTGTCCCCAGAGCCCAGCGCAGGTCTGGCACAGTTTGTACTCAGCACCTCTCTCAAGCTCAGGCGACCTGGAAACATACAGCAGTGGAGGGAGAGCCGCTCACAGGCGTGGAGATAGGGATGGAGGAGAGGTGGCCAGGCCAGGAAAGTGGAGTCAGGGTAGGGAAGGGAAGGCATCCCCCACCTGGTGCAGGGCGTCCGCCTTGTCCGTGTGCTTCTGCCGGCTGCGCTGGGCGGCTGCGCGGTTCTTCTGCTTCTTCTTCAGCCTCTGATGCTCCTCGGGGTCCTGCAGGGTGTGAGGCAGAGGGCTCAGGGGTCCCGGCAGGGGCTTGCACCCTCTGTCCAGGCCATCTGTAAAGCCACACTCTCCCCGATCCAATTCCCCAAGGGTCTCCTGTCTCCTAGAGGCCCCACACACGGCATCGCTCGCAGGTACACCTTGTTGGAACACCTGCCTCACCCCCACGGCCTGCTTACAGCTAACAGTGGGGGAGGACGAACGGAGGAGCCCAAAGCCTCAGTTTGAATGCAGACAGAACGGACTTCACGCCTACGCTCTGCTTAGCAGCCATCCGGCTCCGGGCAAATCGCTCCCTTCTGGAGCCCAGCTGCCTCATCCGCACAAGGGCCACAAAGCAGGCATGAGCTTCGTCAGCAAGGGCAGGGCCAGGGTCCGATTCGGCTCCGTGAGCCCAGGCCCAGCCCAGGCCCGAAGCTGATATTCAGTGACACAACAGATTTTTATTGAGCACCTACTGTGTGCCAGGCACCGAGTGAGGGGGACAAAAGAGCAAATCAAGCAGGCAAAAATCCCAGCCCTCAAGTTGCTGACATTCTGTGTGGCAGTAACCTGGAAGGAATGCATGAGTGGACCCAAAGCTTCCCAGCAGTGCCCCTCCTCCTCCCCGGGACCCCACATTAGGGGGTCCGTGAAACTTAGACAAAATATTTAACCCCAGTGCCCCACGTTTTGGAAGGTTGGGCAAGAGAGAATGTTGGAGACCCCGCAGCCCAAATCCCCCTTCCCCTAGGTCACTCTGGGAGTGTGTTCTGACTGTAGGGAGCTCAGACGGGACCCAAGACCCTGCCCTCCCTGGCTGAGAACTCCATGTTGCTCAGTTGATGGTCATTAAGAGGTCCATCGCAGGTTCTGGGAGGGCGAAGAGACTGGAGCCTGGGGGAAAGACCTGCACTTGACAGAAGGAGGTAGGCTTCTGGTACTTGGGTCCTGGGACAGGAGCAGGAACTCCAAGGGGAGCCACGCCAGAGAATCTGGGGAGGGAAGAGAATGCTCCCATAAGGGCAATGAGGGGAGGGTGGGTGAGGAGACAGCACTATTCAGAAGCCACGTTCTAAAACGGGAGCCTGGCTCTGCACTATGAGAGCAGGAAAGCCCTCACTTCAGTCACCTGGGGAAACTGAAGCCCAGAGAGGGGATATGTGGATCCCATGGTCACACCGCCTGTAAGTACAGAGCTGGGACTAGAAGCTCTGACCGTGTCCCTCCCTGCCTGGGAACTGGGGACGCTTGGCCCTATTCCCCTTCTCATCCCCTGTCCCTGGTTCCCTGTACTCACCGTCCTGGTCAGCAGCCCACTGCCCCCACAGAGGTGCATGGCTTAGGCAAGGGGCGGGCAGAGGCTCAGTTCGGGTGTCCCTCTGCCACTGTGACCTCCCAGTGCCCTCTGGGGGCTCAAGGAAGTGGCAGCTCTTTAAATCCCCGGTGACCACTCCGCCCCCAGCAAACCAAGTTTCAGTTTCTTCTAAAGCCACTGGCTGCTCAGAATCCCTGGCTCGGGTTGGCTCACGTGGCTGGAATTTCCTAACACGAACTGGCCTTCCGGTTGGGTCCCTTTTCTGGAAGGAGAGCGATGACAACGGAGGGTGGCCAGAGGAGGGGACACCAAAAGTCTGTTATTGGGGGAGGGTTCTGGGGGAGGGAGGGCAGGCAGCCAGGCACAGAGACAAGAGGCGAAGCCAATGGGGAGCCAAGGGCTCATGTGGGACACGGGAGAGCCTCTGGGAGCTGGAACTGCTGGCGTCCAGGTTTGCCGTCCACCTCTGGCCCGTGGGAGCTGCGCAGCTTTGAGAACGTGATTCATCCTCTCTGAGTCTTAGTTTCCTCATCTCTAATGGGTGTAGGGGGATGGGACAAGTAGCTACTCAGAGCGTCACGGAGGAACCAAGCAAGATAATACAACCACCCCCAAACCCTCGGAGACCAATGTTGAGGCAAGTATGCAAAAATAAGCAATGGCCCTTAAATAGGAGAACAGATGGATAAATTACTGTGTTTTCATTCAACAGACCACGCAGAAGTAGAGGGAGCGGTGTCTAGCGGTTAGGAGAACAGCCTCCAAGCTATGTGACTTGGGGACATAATTTCACCTTTCTGGGGAGCCTGGGGGGCTCAGCTGATTAAGTGTCTGCCTCAGGTCATGATCTCGGGGTCCTGGGATCGAGCCCCACGTCGGGCTCCTTGCTCAGCGGGGAGCCTGCTTCTCCCTCTCGCTCTGCCTGCTGCTCCCCCTGCTTGTGCTCTCTCGCTCGCTCTCTCAAATAAAAAAATACAATCTTAAAAAAAATTAATTTCACCTTTCTGTGCCTTTGTTTTCAAATCTATAAAGGGGGGATAAAAATAATTCTGTCAGGAACGTGAAATGCGGTGAGGCAGGCAAGGCACCTGCAACCATGCCTGGTACAGAGGAAGAGTCCGACAAATACTTGCAACTCTGATCTGCTGGGCGATTCAGAGCTGCACTGAGCATCATGCCTGAGAGTCCGTCAGGTCCAGTTGTTTGAAAATCACAAGCTGCAACAAGATCCAAACAACACCATTTCTGTAAGGTTGAATCATATGGGTATGCAAATATGTAATAAAAGTATAAAAATGTGCATGGGAATGAGAAACACGAAATTCAGAATGTGGTGACGGGGGCGCACCGATACACAGGGATTTCAGTGTCTGTGGTGTCCTGTGGCTTAAACACTCTGATAGTATTATTACCTACATGTTGGCGTATACCTGTTTCCTTTTTTTTTTTTAAGATTTTTTTTTTTTTTTTTTTTGGTCAGAGAGAGAGAGAGGCAGACAGAGGGAGCAGCAGGTGTCCCACTGAGCAAGGATCCCGATGCAGGACTCGACCCCCGAACCTTGGCATCATGACCCGAGCCGAAGGCAGACGCTTAACCGACTGAGCCACCGAGGCGTTCCTGAAGTGTTTCCTAATAAATACTTCTATTAAAGACTTAGCAAACCCAGAAGCCTCAGGCAAACCTGCACGGTTGTTGTATCTCTAAGGGAGATCGTGCACGGAAGGGACATCTGTCTGGGGACAGAGGAGCCAGGAACCCCGGTCCGAGAACAGCATAGCAACTGATGTGCGGTGCCCAGGGTCCCGTGGTCTGGTGACTAGAGCACCTCGGATTGTATCTGAGCCCTGAGGGCTCAAGGCTGTTGGTGTGGGATCACAGGAATGGCAAATAGTGTAGATGGGATCTTCTGATAGGTAATGGTGTCCTGCAGGGCGGTGTTGAGGGGTTCACAGCTGCCTCGGGGCTTCTTAGAAAAGAGCAGGGCAGATGAGTCGCAGCATCTGCCGTGCTGTGATTGATTAGTGATGTCTGCCTTGAGCGGGGCTGGGGGAGTGGCCACCCCTGCTCTGCCTAGAATTGGGCATGAAACCAGTCTGGGCTTTAGAGTCAGACGCGACTCTGATACTTGGCACTCAAAGGTCGATGCGGCCTCAACATTGTCATACGTACGCTGTAGATGACAATGAGATCATACCTATTTTACAAAGTTGCTTTGAAGATGGAAAAGAATGAGCTGAGAAGAAAGCTCTCTGCATATGGTAAAGTGCTATCCCGCTAGAATCCGTTCCCCTTGGTGAGATTTGTGGGAACCCGGGATTAATGAAGCCTCCTAATTGTAAATGCCCAGGCGAGGAGGGGATGGGCATGACAGCTGGGTCTGGCCCTCCTTGCTTGAAAGGGGTCGGGGAGCAGAGGCTGAAGTGGGGCACCGCATGCAGGGAGGCTGCCTCGATGTCTCTGGATGATTTTTGTTCCTCAGAAACCAAGAGGGCCAGGTCATCTTGCCTGAGGCGGGCACCTAAGGGGCTCATTAAGCCAGTCCATGAGCTCCACAGGGAAGGATCTGGGAAAGCCACACATGTGATGTAACCAAGAAAAAAAAAAATCTGTGGGGTAGGGGGGCAGTGGCTAGGCCCCAGACCTGGACCCCCAGTCTTTCCCTCTGCAGACCCTAGCTTGGGGTGGAAAGGAGACAGTCAGCAAGTGTGGCCACAGCCCTGGAGGAAGTCTGAAGAAGGCAGCGCTTATGGCTGGCTCTCCCTGAGCCGTGTCAGGGATGAGGGACACAGAATGGGTAATGTTTAACCACGAATGGCTGTGCGTGGCTTCCCCAAAAGGTGGACGCCCTCCCAGGCCGGCAGGGCAGGCTTCCGGGTCCTCCAGGGCAACCTCCTACTTAGAAGGGAAAGAGACTAATGCCCAGAGAGCCCAGGTGGCCTGGAGGGAGGGGGCAGAGCTGGAGGGAGGACACACCTCTCTTCTCCGAGCCCTGAGTCCTCGTCCACAGCCAGGGCGGGAGGGCCTGATCCTCTAGTTCGAAGCCTGCAGCCCCTGCAAGGGGAGGCTGGGAGGCCTCCCCAAACCAGAGCTACAGAGTGAGCTCTTGGGCAACGGGGTCGTTTCCTGTCTTACTCTCCAAAGTATCAAACACTGCCTCCACATAAGGGGTGATCAATTGATGAATGAATGAATGCAAGTCCCGCAGACAGCTTGCCAGAAACCCCAAAAGCTTCCTGGACGAGTAAAGAAACTTCTGCCTTACTCATTCCCACAGGACCTGCCTTGGATTCCTGGGGGGGGGCTCTCCTCAACCAACCTCCTCATTTTACCAGCGAGGAAACTGAAGCACAGGGAGGATACAGTCACACAGCTGGTTTGGGAGAAGCCCTGTCCCAGTTCCTTCCCACACCTTATAGGCTTGGAGAGATGCTGGGGGTCTCCAGTTGTCCAGGCATGAAGACCCTCTGTCTAGGTCTCCCCCACCTCCCACCGTGCACACCCCTCACTTGAGGCCTGGTCTTCTCGGGATAGCAGAGAAAGAGACCAAGTGGCTGCAGACGGGGCTGAGGCTGGCTATAGACTTCCCACTTGCAACTGTGGATGGACCTGCGTGGGAGCGAAGCCTCGGCCCACACCAGTTCACACCCCGCCCAGGGTGTGAGACTCACACCCAGCACATCAGCTGGCTGGCAGGCCTGGGTGGGGAGTCTGTGGCAGCAGAGGGCACTTCCTACTGGGGAGATCAGAGAAGGTCCTCCAAAGAAGAAACTCTTTAGCAAGGACACTGGAGGATGGGCAGGCTCCATCCTGGGGCCTGGAACTTGATCTCGGGCAAGTCACTTGACTCTTTCTGCCTCTTCTGTAAAGTGGGCATAAAAATATAAGGATTTGATGAAGTCATATATGTGCCTGGCACATAAACATTGGTTCAACTTTTAATGAAGGCACTCAATAAATATCTGAGAAATTTTTGTCCACATAACCAAAGGCTTGTATTTTAGTTCATTATTATTATGTATTTTAAGAAAAAAATGGTGGAGGGGCACCTGGGTGGCTCAGTCGGTTAAACGTCTGCCTTCGGTTCAGGTCACGATCCCAGAGTCAGAGTCTTGGGATGGAGCCCCACGTCGTTGTCATCAGGCTCCCTGCACAGCGGGGAGTCTGCTTCTGCCCCTCCCCCTGCTCCTTCTCTCTCTCTCTCTCTCAAATAAAAAATCTTAAAAAAAAAGAAAAAAAGGTGGAGTACATGAGGGATGAGATTTTTTTTTTCCTAATGAAATACCTTTTTAGTGGAAAAAAAAAGTGTTGCTGTCCACGTGTAAGCAGCAGCACTTAATATTTGATGTCAGTTGTTCAAAATTTCTCATGCTTCTAAAGGGCTATTAATAACAGATGGGAAATTAGGAGTCTCTGCATTCGTAGTTTTCTAAATGATCTAACTCAAGCTTAAGTTACTGGCAAGTCTAGAGCGTAACAGCTTTAGGCACAGTTGGATCATGATGCCCAAACTATGTCATCAGGAGCGAGCGTCTCACCCTCACTCTTCTAGTAAGATGGCCACGAGGAGGGCGCATCCCTCCACCCCCCGCCACTTTCCCAGAGGTTCCCACAAAGGGCCAGGACTTGGTTTGGCTTAAGTCACGTGGCTATTCCCGACATCAGTCACTGTGGCCAGGAGATAAAGTAAGATAGGCCAGGCAGGGGTCTCAGGCCCATCCTGGAGCTCAGGAGAAGGGGTCAGCCCTGTTTTAATTCTAGGGACTGGGGGTGAGGGAAGGGCAACCCCCATAGGGCTGTTGGCGGGAGAAGGCGTAACAGATACTGGGCTGACGCCACCACCTTGGCTCAGATTCAGACATGAGGAAGCTGCTGCTAGAGATGCATCCCTTGGTGGAGTCACATTCACCAGGTGGGATGGACTCCATGCCCCCACGTCTGACACCAACCCTACACCCTCTCTTTCCTTTGCTTCACAGGGACCCATGGGTGGAAAAGCGGAGGCCTGCTGAGGGAAAGATTCCAAATGAACCGAATGCTGGGCAGGGACTAGGGCAGCGACATCTTGGGGACTCCCCAGGGCTGAGGGAGGAAAAGACTGACTTTCACTTCAGCACAGCACCCTGTGAACACTCATCCCAGCTGCAATCTGCAAATAGCCGGGCTTCCCAGGAACTGGGTGACTTCACCAGGGCTCAGTGACGCTGTCACTGCTCAGCTATCAGTGGGAGCTGGGGCAGGGTGCCCAGCCCTCGTCCTGCTGGGCCCTCTGCTGCCCCCAAAGCTTTGTGCTTCTGATTATCTGTTCCTTGAACATACACGTCTTTCCCGGAAGCAGACTCAAACTTTTGGGAGTGGGCAGGGAGTATAAATAATTAACAGCTGAGCGCTAGAGTCAGCAAACCTCCCAGGGCTTCGCAGGATGTGGCCCTGGTGACTGCAGCTCCTGGATTTTCCAGGTGGTCCAAGTCCCAGACAGGCTAGGGTTCAAATCCCTGCTCTGCCACTTCCAGCTGTGTGACCTTAGACACGGCCCATGGTTTCTCTGGGCCTCAGTTTCCTTGTCTGTAAAATGGGGACAATACCCTTGCTTTGCCAGCGCTGTCATGATGACGGAAACCACGGATGGAAAGCAGTCACCAGGGGCGCCTGGGTGGCTCAACGGGTTAAGTGTCTGACTCTTGATTTCGGCTCAGGTCATGATCCCAGGGTCCTGGGATCGAGCACCTCGTCGGGCTCTGCGCTCAGTGTGGAGTCTGCTTGAGATTCTCTCTCTCCCTCTCTTTCCCTCTGCCCCTCCCTCTGCCCACATTCTCTCTCTCAAAATAAATGAAAAGAAAATGTTAAAAAAAAGAGAGAGAGAAAGCAAGCAAGCAGTCACCAGCAAGTTCCCTCTTGTCCCAGCGTCCCTGGCTGGCTCTCCCTTGTCACATCTCCTCTGCCTGCTGCACACAGCAGAGAGGCCCATGCTGGGGACGCTGCTAAGATCCTAGACACTAGAGAGGAAGGGCTGTCACTCTGGCCTTTGAGGGAGCCTCTCCACTCCCCAAATGGCTCTCCCTCATTTTGTCTTTGGTGCTGGACACCAGGAAGGCCTTGCTCTGAGGCTAGTGGGGCAGGGTCATGAGCCAGAGCCTGGAGGGCGGAAGTGGGTGGGATATACAAGCCCAACTCAGCGTGGCCAATGTCCCCCAAGCAAGAGACAAGAGAGCACTTGCCTTGGCTGACCCATCCCAAGTACTGTACCAAGGGTGCCAAGAGCTTTGGCAAGGCAGCTTGGCCGTAAGTCGTGGTCAGAAGATTCTGGAGATTGTCCATCCGGTCTCCTTGCTTTATGGGTGGGGAAAGTAAGGTTCGGCGAGAGAAGGGGACTTGGCCAAGTGCAAGGACATGGCAGAATCCGGCTGACAGGTTCTGCCACAGCCCCAGCAGGCTTTTACCATCGTGCTCTTCTTGATCCAGCTCATGGCTTCTGGCTCTGGAGCAGAAATAATGAGGACACAGAGCACCCTCAAGCAGATGGGGAGCGTTCCTCCTTCCTGTGGAGGAAACCCGCTGTGGGTCTGCAAGGGAAAGACTGCTGACCCACGGTGAAGTACCCATGAGGATGGGGCCTCCCACAGGTCCCGGGCCAGGGGTCCTGAAGCTGAAGGGGGTCCCCATGCAGAAGAAAGCCTAGGAAAGGGTCCCAGGAAAACTGGATCTACTGGCAGCTCACGTGCTACCAGGCACAGGGCCTCAGGCAGGCTTGTGCCCTCTCTGGGGCTCAGTTTTCTCATATGTAACGTGAAAGAGTGTGACAACTCACCTTTCAGGGCCCCTCTTGCTGTGGCTGGAGGCTGGGGCTGGCCTGAGGCTTTCTGGGAGATGGACACCTTGCAGCCTGGGGAGTCTGTGCCATTTAAGAGAACAGAGGGGGCTTTCTATCAGACAAGGGGACACTGAACGGAGGGTGGGTACGTGGGCTCGGGAGGTCTGGGCCCTCTCCTGGTACTGCCACCTGCCTGACTCCCACTCTAGGCCTCAGCTCCCCGGGTGCCCAGGAGACGCCCTTTTCAGTGTGGGCCGCTCTAGGAGTTGGCCTCTGGGGGACCTCAGCAGCCAAGGTCTGGAGGCCGAGAAGCCTAGTGGTTAAGAATAAGGCCGACAGGGCGCCTGGGTGGCTCAGATGGTTAAGCGTCTGCCTTCGGCTCAGGTCATGATCCCAGGGTCCTGGAATCGAGTTCCACATCGGGCTCCCTGCTCCTTGGGAGCCTGCTTCTCCCTCTGCCTCTCTCTCTCTCTCTCTGTCTCTCATGAATAAATGAATAAAATCTTTAAAAAAAAAAAAAAAAGAATAAGGCCGACAGGGCTCAGCTGCTTTCTAGCTGACTGAGCTGCTAGGAAGCAGTTAACAGACCCTCTGCCTCTGTCCCCTTTACTCAACAGATATTTACTGAGCATCCACTACGTGGCAGGCCCTGCTCTAGGTGCTGGGAGACATCTGATTAAAGAAAAAAAATAGGGGCGCCTGGGTGGCTCAGTTGGTTAAGTGACTGCCTTCAGCTCAGGTCATGATCCTGGAGTCCCGGGATCGAGTCCCGCATCGGGCTCCCTGCTCGGCGGGGAGTCTGCTTCTCCCTCTGACCCTCCTCCCTCTCATGCTCTCTGTCTCTCATTCTCTCTCTCTC
>NC_138379.1:6504438-6529660 GCF_054177405.1 Leptonychotes weddellii | reverse complement strand
TTTTAGAGAGAGAGCAAGAGAGAGAACATGCGAGGTGGGGGGCAGAGGAGGAGGGAGAGGGAAAGAATCTCAAGCAGACTATATACTGAGATCATGACAGGAACCCAAACCAATTGTCCAATGCTTAACTGACCGAACCACCTAGGCGCCCCCAGGCAATTATTATTCAAAAGTTAAATACAGGGCTGCCTGGGTGGCTCAGTTGGTTAAGCGTCTGCCATGGGCTCAGGTCATGGTCCCAGGGTCCTGGGATCAAGCCCCACATCGGGCTCCTTGCGCAGCGGGGAGTCTGCTTCTCCCTCTGCCTGCCGCTCCCCCTGCTTATGCTCGCGCTCTCTCTCTCTGACAAATAAATGAGTAAAATCTTTAAAAAAAAAAAAAAAAGGTTAAATACAGTTACATCCTGGCCTACTATTTCACAGAGCTCCCAGGTTTTGTTTTTTTTTTTTTAATTGCTATCCATTACAATCCTACCCTGTGGCCCGTGGGAAGCTACAACAGCTTTGCACAGGGCAGGGCTTTCATCCTGACATTTAAACAAGGATTTCAGTACTAGTGGTAGTCATAAAGTAAAACAATCCAGATGTGCTTAAGGTAATGGTTTTAAGTTTCCCTCAAACCTACTCCAGAGTTAACAGTTGAATTGCAGTGATTTTCAAACTTTCATGACTAGGACTCTCACTAAGAAGTACACATGTACATATAAATATCTGGATTTTGGGGGCGCCTGGGTGGCTCAGTTGGTTAAGCAAATGCCTTTGGCTCAGGTCATGATTCTGGAGTCCTAGGATTGAGTCCCGCATCAGGCTCCTTGCACAGCAGGGAGTCTGCTTCGCCCTCTGACCCTCTCCCCTCTCATGCCCTCTCTCACTCTCTCTCTCAAATATTTTAATAAAATCTTTAAAATAAATAAATAAATATCTGGAATTTCCCACAAACATGACTTACCTTTACTCCAAGGCAGCGATATTGTCTAGTGTGTTCATTCCATGTAATTTTTTTTGCTAATGCTGCTAGGCTGAACCATATGAAACTGACATCTTTGTAGTCAAAACGGTAAAACATGGGCGATTTCATACGGTTCAACTAATTTGTGACATTAAAGTAGTTTCACATTCTGCTTAATGGGCTGCATCCCGTAGGAAAACATTGTTTCATGGGTCATTGTTCTTACTGTTATTTTTAATATTAAAATGGCATTGAAGGGGCACCTGGGTGGCTCAGTCGTTAAGCGTCTGCTTTCGGCTCAGGTCATGATCCCAGTGTCCTGGGATCGAGCCCCGCATCGGGCTCCCTGCTCAGTGGGAAGCCTGCTTCTCTCTCTCCCTCTCCCACTCCCCCTGCTTGTGTTCCCTCTCTCGCTGTGTCTCTCTCTGTCAGAAAAATAAATAAAATCTTAAAAAAAAATAAAATGGCATTGAAAAAAAAAATTCTTTTTTTCACTTAACATGGCATGACATCTTTCCATGCAGGTACATTATGCTTCATCTCGCCCTTCTCAAAATCTTCATGGGATCCACCACACAGGTGTACCCCAGCTTAGGTAACTGATTCCCACTGAAGGCACTTAGATTTTTTCCCAATGTCTTGTTGTTCCAAACCCTGCCACAGTGAACTTCCTTGTCATACACGTTCACGTGCTGGTGCTGGAATTTCTGAAGCACAGATTCAGGGAGGCAGGATGGCAGGCATCTTGTGATCTTAGTTGTGTCTCAAAGACTTTGAATAGGAGTTAGGCTCACTTTCTTCCCTTGCGTGTGCTTGGTGGAGGGTAAACTATACTGACCCAGGGGGCTCAGCCAGGCACCCTGTTCTGTCCAGCCCTCATCTGTCCACAACCTTCTTCTGCAGGACTGGAAGCTCAGGCTTGCTCCAGACTTCTCCCTCTCTAGACCAACCCTATGGAGAGCCCCTGAAAAACAGGGCATTTTACTGTCAACCAGACCTGAGTTTCAACTGCTGCCCAAGCTCCTTTTAAATTCTCTGGACTTCACTGTCACATCTACAAAAAGGAAACAAACCTCCCCAGGTTGGTGGGAGGATGAAGTAGAAAACATGGAGTGCTTTGTAAACAATTCACAGAAATCAGCCATTATCTTCAGCTGGTGAGGGACTGTTCTTTCCCAAGCAGGAGAGAAAGCCCGCTCTGTGTTGTCTACTCACATTTACCCTGGTAGTGGGCTGGGGGTAGGGCTCAATGTAAGACAATAAGCTTAGCTCCCCCCTTCTGAGTTTACAATTTACCTAGTCCCTGCCCTCATTCTCTTCACTTCTTCAGGACTTGAGCGCTGAGGTAAAGAACCAAACTCTTGGACGAAGTCATTCATTCAACAACAAATATTTAATGAGTACGAACTATATGCCAGTCACAGTGTAAGCATCATGTGCACCTCAATATTCTCACCGGCAAAATGAAAAACAGTGCTTCTCAACGGAGAAACGATGGGCATCCTGGGCGGGACAATTCTTTGCGCGGGTCTGCCCCCTACCTTCAAAACGACAGGGGCTGTACCTTGCAATTGGGACAACCCAAAAATGTCCCCGCACATTTCGAAACGGCCCCTAGGGGGCATTTTCGCCCGCGATGAAGAATCCCCGGCCCACCCTCGACGAGTCCAGGAGACAGGGAAAGGGGGAGGCCCTCTAACTGGCAGGTTGAGGATGATGCCGAGGTCCACGACGAGCAGGATCCGGACCATGTTTCCGGGGAACGGGGCCCCGAACGAGCTTGTCAACCTCCTTGGGGCTCTGGATTTCGACTCCCGAGTCAGAACTCCTACTCCCATGCAGCCAAGACACAATCCGGGTTTCCGTTCCCAGCCGAGCCTAGGTTCCTGGGGAGGAAGGAATGGCGGTACCCTCGTCCCCCAAACCCTCGGGAAGCGAAGAGTTAACGCTGGTGGCCCCGCAGAAGCCCCCAGCGCCGCTAGAGGGACCATCTCAGCGGCACCTCCGGGCAGCTTCGCGGTCACGTGGGAGGAGGGCGGGACCGAACGAGAGGCCTGCCAATAGGCTGCGCTGTCGGTGGGCGTGATAGCCAATAGGAGCAGGGAGAGGGGTCCCGGGACTAGGAAGAAACGGCGGCCGGGAGGGGGCTACAGGGACCATGGGGCTTCTGACCATTCTGAAGAAGATGAAGCAGAAAGAGCGGGAGCTGCGACTGCTCATGCTGTATCCTCCCAGACGCCGGAGTCGCGAGGGTAGCGGGGGGCGGCGGGGGGCTCCCCACCGGGCAATTGGTGCCAGGCGCCCCCTACCGGGCGCGGGGTGCGCGGCCGGCGCGTACCAACTGCCCATTGTGCGTCACGCACGTGGGCCCTACCAATCGCCCCGGCGGGGGGCCGGGAGGAGGCCGTACCACCGGCTCGGGGCGGGGGGGGGACTCCGTCCCCAAGGCCAAAGGTGACGGCCTAAAGGCGCAGCGGCCGGACCGGATGTCCCTATGTAGGGAGGGAGGGGGTCCCGGAGGCGACTCGGATGTCACTGGCTCGAGCGTGAGGCCGCTGTCCTCCCTGCCTCTGACCTTCCTCCCCCCATCCGAGGGTGCCAGGCCCCGGCCCCGCCCTCAAGGTCGGAATCTCGGGGGCGTGCGAGCCCCGCCCTGGGCTCCTAGGGGAGGCGGGTGTACCGCGCGGGGTGTTTTCCCCGTGTGTCCAGTTTCTCGTCTCTGACCGCACGGCCGGTCGGTATCCCCCCCAACGGCGACTGACGGCTTGTGGCCCGAGGGCCCCACGGACCCTCTGAGTCCCGTTAGCGGGCGTCTGCACTCTTTCCCCCTCCTCTGTGCCAGGCCCGATCGGGACTCTGCGATCCCAGAGGGGGCGGGTCTCACCCGGAGCTCCCCTAGCAGGGCAGAGAAGACATTTAAGTGCGCAGATAACTTTATAATATTCACATCATGTCTGTTTTAAAGAGGTCAGAGAAAGGCACAGAGAATTCACTCATCCAATTAAATATTTATTGAGTGCCTACTGTGTGCTCGGCACTGTCCTAGGGGCTGCGGTAAAACAGCAAAACAGATCCTTAACCGTCATGGACGGTCTATAATGCTGTGGGGAGAAAGATATTAACAAAGCAAATAGGTAAAATGTATAGGATGCATTAAGAAGAATGCAGTTTAAACAAGGTCAAAGAAGGCCACACTGAGAAAGTGACAGTTGAGTAAAGACTAGGAGGTGAGGGATGAACCATGTAGATACCTGGGGAAATTTGTTTAAGCAAAAGGAACAGCAAGTGCAAGGTCTGGAAGGAGGAACTCAGCTGGTGTGTTAAAGGAATGTCAAGGAGGGCCGTGTGGCTGGAGAGAGTGTGCAAGGAGATTAGAACAGAGCGGGGACAGAAGAGCCACCTCATGTAGGGCCTTTTTGTTCTTGGATTTTCCTTAAAATGAGAATTGGCGAGGGGAAGCGGGATCAGAGAGTAGTTGCTGCACCACAGGCGAGATGGGATGGTGGCATAGACCAGGACGGAAGCAGTGGGGTGATGGAAGTTGGGGGACATTCTGACCCGAGGCCCAGCAGGTATCGCTGCTGGATTGGACTCGAGTGTGAGAGGGAGAGTGAAGTCAAGCCTGACTTCTAGGTTTCTGGCCTGAGCAGTGCAAAGAATGAGGAACCACTTGCTGAGATGGGGCAAGGGGCAGGGAGCAGGTTCAGAAAGATGGGTTTGGCCATGCAAGATGCCTCTGAGACATCCTGTGTCAGATGGGCAGCTGCATAGAGGGACTGAGTCCAGAGGAGCAGCTGGGTGGGATGTGTGCATTTGGGAGTCATCAGCATAAAGATGGTATTTGAAGCCGTGATCCTGGGTGAGAGCACTAAGGGATGAGTATGGACGGAGAACTGAGGCGTACCTGGGTAAGAGGTCAAGACGATGGGAACCAGGTAAGGGAGTGGAGGAAGGGGCAGGCCACTCCATCAGGTGCTTCTGATGGAGAGGAAGCCGGGGGGCTGAGGACTGCCCAACCAGAGCACAATGTGAGGTCTTTAGGGACCTTGGCAAGAGCAGTTTCAGGGAAGCAGTGGGAGCAAAAGTCTCATGGGTTCAAGAAAGAGCAGGACGGAAATGGGAGAGGGTGAGTATGGACAGAGGTTTTGAGGAGGTTTGCTATAAAGGGAAGGAAATAAAGGGATCAAGAGAGGGTGTGGTTTGCTTCTCCTAAGGTGAGAGAGACACCAGCTTGTCAGCTGATGGGAATGATCCAGTGGATGATGGGGTTCGGAGGTGGGGGGGTGTATCGGAGGCAAAGTCTGGGTCTCCGGAGAGCTTTTGTCATCCTCATTCTACTGGTTTGAGTCACCTGGGCCCCCTCCCAGCTGCAAGCCCTCTTAAGTGTTAGAAGGATGGGATTGGGGGGAGGAGGGTTCTTTCCAGCTGCTGAACTCCCCCCCTCACTTAACAGCAAAGGGTTTGGAACATTCCAGAAAAAGAAAGGTGAGGGTGGCTACCTCCAGATACTTACTCTTGCTCTTCCCACTGTTTAGAAGGCTCTTCCGTTAGTCCTTTGGAAAGCTGTCTCCTCCTTGTAGTTTGGGTCTCAGCTCGAGACCCTGAGAGAGTTACCCGAGCTAAAGAAAGCTCCTGTGGAGGCCCCCTCCGAAAGCCTCTTAGCTGTATTTCTTACACTCCCCAGGAGCTGACGGTGCCTTTTTCTCATTTGTTTGCACTCTATCGATGGTCTCTGTACTTGAATAGGAGTTGCCTAACGGTGGGGACTTAGGCTCTGGGGTACCCCCAGCACCAGAAAAGGGCCCGGCACATAGTAAGCATTCAATAAATATTGTAAACTACGGGACCTTTGGTTAGGTAGAGATGAGCTCTCTTCGATCCTTTCCCATTGAGCGTGGGCCAATAAATTGTGTGTCAGGCACGTGCTCAACTAATGTGCTCCCTGGTGGGAAATGACTCGTCCCCTAAAAGAGGGGCACTGGGATGATGTCATCACCCTGCAGAGCACGGGGACTTCCCCTTAACCTGCTGTGCTCCAGCGGCCTGGACAACGCTGGAAAAACCACCATCCTCAAGAAGTTCAATGGGGAAGACATTGACACCATCTCCCCGACGCTGGGCTTCAACATCAAGACCCTGGAGCACCGAGGGTGAGCGGGGACCCTGTGGTGGGCTGGCCCCGGCGTAGGGCAGGGAGTACGGGTGAGGGGCCAGGCTGACCCTCTCGCCACCCCCCTTCCCGCCCAGATTCAAGCTGAACATCTGGGATGTGGGCGGCCAGAAGTCCCTGCGGTCCTACTGGCGGAACTACTTCGAGAGCACGGACGGCCTCATCTGGGTGGTGGACAGCGCTGACCGCCAGCGCATGCAGGACTGCCAACGGGAACTACAGAGCCTGTTGGTGGAGGAGGTGGGCAGGGTGCCAGGCTAAGCAGGGGAAGCCAGGCTTCCAACAGCAGCCGGGCCCCGAGGCTTGGTGCCCATGCGTGGATGTGTGAACACCTTCCTCAGCAGATCCCCTGAGGGGCACCTAGGGCGGGGTCTCCTTCTCCACAGAGCCTCACCAGGTGCCCAGCACCCTTGGGGAGGCAGAGACCACCTGTACGCTTGGTTCCAGGGAGCTCCACAGTGCTGTGGGCAGGACGTTTTATGAATGGAGACCTGGGTTCATGTCCCTTTGATGTCACTGCTCTTCAGCACCCTCAGCTTCAGGTTCTGCACCTTGAATGGGGCTTTAGGGAGGACGACTCGAGGCCAATGTGTGAAGCTTTGGGAGGCAGTGGATCCTGGCTCAGGAGTTGGACTCTTTGCTGTGTAACCGCAGGCAAGACACTTAACCTCTCTGAACCTCCACTTCCTCATTTCTCAGTGGGCATTAGAATTAGGGTGATCTTATAACTTATTATCTGGCCCCAAACGCTTCCCTTTAAATAAAATTTTAGATTTACAGAAAAGTTGCAAAGATAGTGAAGAGATACCCCATATACTTTCCATCCTGCTTCGCCTGATGGTAACATTATACGTAACCACCGTGCATTTGTCAAAACTAAGAAGGGAACATTGGCAAATTACTCTTAACTACAGATTCTATTTAGGTTTCACCACTTTTTCCATTAATACCCTTTTTCTTTTAAAGATTTTATTTATTCATTTGACAGAGGTAGACACAGCGAGAGAGGGAACACAAGCAGGGGGAGTGGGAGAGGGAGAAGCAGGCCTCCCGCAGAGCGAGGAGCCCAATGCCGGGCTCGATCCCAGGACTCTGAGATCATGACCTGAGCCGAAGGCAGACGCTTAACGACTGAGCCACCCAGGCGCCCGCATTAATACCCTTTTTCTGTTCCAGGTTTTGATCTGGGTTACTACACTTGCATCTAGTTGAAAACCAGGTCACTTTTTCTTTTTTTTTAAAGATTTTATTTATTTATTTGACAGAGAGAGACACAGTGAGAGCAGGAACACAAGCAGGGGGAGTGGGAGAGGGAGAAGGAGGACTCCCGCGGGGCAGGGAGCCCGATGTGGGACTCGATCCCAGGACCCCGGGATCACGACCTGAGCCGAAGGCAGATGCCTCAAGACTGAGCCACCCAGGTGCTGCCCAGGTCACTTTTAAGAACAAAAGAGGGACTTGTTAATAATTACACAGGGACAACAGACATAAACAGGACTGTTCTGGGCACACAGGGACGCGGTCATCTGGTCTAGCACTAGCCACCTCCAGTGGGTGCCAAGCAGGTCCAATGAGATCATGGCTGTCTGTGCTCAGCCCTCAGCCTGGCACCTCGAGGCCCTTTATCAGGCCCAGATGCACCTACCTACCTGGAGGGACTCCCGGTCAGGAACACATGTGGAAGTAACTGGAAGCCGAGGCAGAGAGTGAGGCCTGGTAGTGAACAGTGAAAGCGCTACATGACCTTGGAAGAGGGAAAGGTCACTCCCAGCAGACCCTATGGCCCCGGGACGATTGCAGTCTTTGTACAGGTTGGGTCATCACATGGGACAATCTAGAACCAGAGGGCTCAGGAATCATCTTGTCCATCACCCCCTCCCCATTTATGGAGGAAGAAACTGAGGCATGGAGAAGAGAGGTGCCCGCTGGGCCCCAGCCTAGGGCTCCCTCCCTGCCCCCCCCTCCAATGTATGGCTGGACTCACAGGCCATGTCCACACTCCCTACCCCACTTGGGCCTCTTATACCACCCCGGGGCCTTGCCCTGATTTTCCAGGTTGATCTCTGACCCCACCTGATCTGGGTGATTAGAGGAGGGGCCGGGCTGCCCTCTGAGCCCCCACTCCCCCCCCCTCATTTCTCTCCCCCAGCGCCTGGCTGGAGCCACCCTCCTCATCTTTGCCAACAAGCAAGACCTGCCCGGAGCGCTGTCCTCTAACGCCATCCGGGAGGTGAGTCCAGGCCTTAGTACAGGCCCATGGAGGAGAACGGGCACGCATTTCTTGGTTAACTTACTTCAGAAGCAAGTATTAGCTCCTCGCGTGGCAGGACCTGTGGCGGACACTGGAGGTTGACTGAGAAGAGCTAGGTCACTCGGCCAGTAAGCAGACAAGTCAGGATCTCAGCGCAGGCCTGTGGGACCCCAAATTGTGTCCTGCCTCCTACTTGAGAGGCAGGATTGTTGTTCTCCTCAGTAAACTGGCCAGCAATCCCTGGCTCCCTGGGCCTTGGGAGGAAGGGATGGGAGGACGATTGTGGGGCGCAGAGCACAACAGATGCTCAGGAGCCCACGTTGCTATGCTGTTACTAAGGGGGGTGCGGTGGTGTACCCGGAGCCCAGGTGCCCCCAGGACCTGACAGATCTTCACCAGGGAGACTTCCCCAGGAGACTTCTGGGGGCCCTGGGGGGAGAGCCGGGAGGGGGGAGGGGCTATGAGCAGCAGGGCCCGCGGTCACCGGGGCCCACCCCCCTCTTCCGCCCTCCCAGGCCCTGGAGCTGGACTCCATCCAGAGCCACCACTGGTGCATCCAGGGCTGTAGCGCTGTCACCGGGGAGAACCTCCTACTCGGCATTGACTGGCTCCTGGATGACATTTCCAGCCGCATCTTCACGGCTGACTGAAGCGCTCCGGATGCCCCCCACCTCGCAGTCCAGCCCCGCCCCTGCCCCCAGCCCTCATCAGGCACCATCCTTGGGGGAATGGGAGTCAGCCAGCCTGGCGAACACCCCCAACCCCGCGCCGAAAGCTGCCGCTCTGTGGCCCGCCAGCTCCCGTGGCTGGAGGGCTGCTGCCCTGGCTCCCCATGCAGCCCGCCCGCAGCCTCCATCCGGAGAGGAGGGAGAGGAGAGGGCCGGGCCCGGGAGGGGGCCGCCTCTGCTGCTACCAAGGCTGTGGGCCTCATCCTTTGCTCAGCCATGAGAATAAACCGTTCCTTGCCCCAGTTCCTGGTGGAGTCATTTCTTGCTTCCCCAGCTCTCTGAGACCCGCCCCCCGGGAGCCCACAGGGTAGCAGAGCACCGAAAGGGACAGATCGTTCCAGTCAGAGGGTTCACTGCTGCTGTGTCACAGGGACACACGAAGCGTTACAGAAGCACGGGACAGGGCTGCAACTAATTCCGTTTGGAAGGGTCCAGGCAGACTTCCCGGAGGAGGTGACATTGACGTTGGGCAGGAAGGCTAAGTAGAAATTCTCTGTGTAGAGGAACGGGGTGGACAGTTCACTAGAACAGTAAATAAGAAGAAGGGACACAGCCCCACATCAGGGCTCATGATTTGCTGAAGGGAATACGGGCTGAATTTCAGCTCCCAACTCCCCACCGTAGCCAGGAACCCACAGGCAGCAGGCAGTGCTGGCTCAAGCAGTGGAACCCATGTGACCGAGAAATGAAGCTCAAGGGCTCTTGGGAAGTGGGGAGGGGAGAGGACTCGGGTGTAAGGACGTGAGCGTCAAGCAGGGCTTGCTAACTGAGCAGAGCACGGAAGGGTCCTTCTCTGAAGACTAAGGCGCTCTCTGAAGCAGGGTTGCCCCGCAGGTGACCCGACAGATGGGTGTTTTCACAGGGCCCCCTGCTGTGGTCCTACTGGGGGCTGCTTACTCCGTTGGGTTCTGTTCAAAGCACTCCCCGGTATCATCACATTGAAGAACAGCCCTGAACAGTACAGACTCTCCAGGTCCCGTCTATAGGAGAACTGAGCCTCCGGGAGGGAGGTTATGTGACTTGCTCAAAGCCACCAGCTAGGAAGTAGGGAAGCTGGCATTTGGACCCAGCACATTTAACCACTATGCCATACTATTCTAGGTTTTTGTCTCTCTGCTCAAAGCTCAGATGGCAGAGAGAGGAGGCCTAATGTGTCTAATGAGGAAAGAGTAGTTTTCCCAAGGAAAAGGTGAGGAAGAGACACCGAGATTTGCTCCTAAACTGGCACTAGGATCCCTTCCTGGAGAGGTACAGATGTGTGCAAAATCTGGGCTCTGTTAAGATGGAAGAAGGGAAATTGATGTTGGGTAAACAATCTTAGAACATAAACTATCCTTCAAGGTGGAAAATTAAAACTGCCTGCCCTGTCCTCTGTGCAAGACAGACGTTGTCGTCCCCGTGCTACCCAAGCCCTGCGGTGAGTGAACAGACCCAGGCTCCCAAGCCAAAGCCCAGCCCTGCCACTCACTGGATGATGCTGAACAAGTGTCTCGTGTGTTTTTGCCTCAGTGTCCCCCTCTGGGGAAAGATAAGGCACCTATCTGCAAAGGGCAGGACAAGGACCAAATGGGTGAGTGTCTTGTGTGTCATTGTATAGTGTTAGCTATCATGTTCAGTATTTGAACCGGTAGGAGCCCAAGCAGATCCAATCAACGGGAACTCAGCCATCTACTGATCCGGATGAGCCACCCCAGGGGTCAAGTCCTCCTGGGGGCCCTTAGTCAGCAGCATCCTTGATTTAAAGAGTGAATTCTGCATGGTTGGAGACAAGGAAATAGCAAGGTTATACTCATTACCAAGGCCTGTGGATGGGCGATCTGAGCTGTGGCAGCAAGTCTGCATCCTGGGGTCAACCCGGTGGGGGTGCGAATGTGGGGAGCCAGATTGGCAGCTGTGCATTTGCAGCTTTCCTCTCTCCTCCTGCCGGCTAAGAGGGCTCTTCTGTTTGCTTCTCCTGGTGATGGAAATAGTGGAGTTGGTGTCTGAAGGCCGGGGGACAAACTGATCTAGATAGGAATGGGCTTGGAGGGGACAGGGCGAAAGAAGAGAAAATGGAGAGAATTGGGAGCTGCAGGGTCAGGGAGGGGAGGGAATGATGGGCAAGAAGAAGACTTGGGGCCAGTCTTGCCAGGAGAGCTTGAGAGAGCAGAAATGATGTCTAAAAGGGGTCTCTAGAGGTGCGTGTTGTTCAAGGGGCCGCCACCCCATCTAAGCCTCCTCTCAAACACCTCCTGGATAATCTACCCTGTGTCTGAGCTTCCATGAGTCTCATTTGGGAGTTGGCTTTGTCTCTTTCTGGAAACTGGCCATACAGTGTCCACTATAAGAGCGGCCGCTTCACCCACACTACCACTTTGAAGCTTCACAACCTGGTTGTTGTGGTATTGGTCAGGGTCCTCGACGGCCTGTCGCAGACACGGACCACAACTGTCTTCAGCAGAAAGGATGGTTCTTGGAAGGATACTAAGAACTCATAGCATCCCGATGGAGGTCTCAGGATGCTGGACATCAGGTTTGGAAAAAAGAGTGCCCAGAGGCTGGGCAGCTCAATCCGCAGCCAACACTGCACATCAGGAACAAACTATTGCCCTTTCCAGGCACTGTGCCCTCTGTCCCTCACTCAAGAAACTCACAATTCAAGCTTCAGGAGAGACTCCCCCACCCCCACCCAGGACGGGGCAAGGAAAGGAGCTGGCACCTTTGGATTCTGGGTAGGAGGCTGAAGGGCTACACCTAGGGAGAACTACCTCCAAACAAAGATATTGTGCTAACGGATAGGTGGGGCTGAATGCTGGACAGACCAAGCAGGGAAAAAAAGAATCCTGCTCTGCAGTAGATTCTATTATAAACATCCCTTGTTATAAACACTATAAACATTCTAGAGATGAGAAACTTAGGCTCCAGTAGTTAAGGGAAACTCATACAGCTGGTAAGAAGTGTGACTTCAGAACCTGTGAAGCCATCCTGCTTCTCTGAAGTTCTTTTTTGCCTCCCCTACCCTTGCAGAAAATATGAATTAGCGAATCCTATGGAGGGAGACAGGGAAATGATTTGGCTACAACTGGCACGCACTGGACACAATAAAATTGGGTAGGTAGATAAAAGAAGGGAACTGGGAAGCAGAGGAGAAGTCGTTTGGACACGTTGGATGGGGCGGGCTTGAACACTGGTCAGAGCTGAGTGATCCAACCTCCCCGGTCCTTAACTCTTTAAATCACCTAGTTCACGCTTTATCAGCCACTGAGAACTTTTTAGACGCTCCCTGGCCGCAAGCCAAGGCCGAGAACTGCGCCGTCACTTGCGACCGGCTCCCTGGACCCGGGGAAGGCGGACGCAGGCACCGGACAGGCGGTGGCTGGCGGAGACTGACCCGGAGGGGCGGGGGCGGCATGGAGGAGGCGGAGGCCGGCTGCCAGCTCCACTCCGGCTCGGCTACCATGTCCCGCCAGGCGAAGGACGACTTCCTGCGGCACTACACAGTCTCCGACCCCCGGACCCACCCCAAGGGCTACACCGAGTATAAAGTGACCGCGCAGGTGAGGTGGGGCCCGGCGGGGACCTTTACCCTTTTAACAAGGGGGGGGCAGTGTTTTACTTTAAGGCAAAGCACTGTTGGACGCTCCCTTTTTAGACGACAGAAATGCATTTCCCCTTTAAGGGGAGGCTGCGGTATAGACTTCGTTTACATCTTTAGCCGTCGGGGGTGTGGCCCTGGGAGGGCGCTGTCCTTTTAAAAGGGCGTGGACGGCAGTTCTCGGAGTGGGAGGGGTGGGTTCCCACGCCCAACGTGTGGTGTCTGCACATCAGGCTGTGAATTTCTTTTTTTTTTTTTTTTTTAAAGATTTTATTTATTTATTTGAGAGAGAGAGAATGAGAGAGAGCAAGCACATGAGAGGGGGGAGGGTCAGAGGGAGAAGCAGACTCCCCGCCGAGCAGGGAGCCCGATGCGGGACTCGATCCGGGACTCCAGGATCATGACCTGAGCCGAAGGCAGTCGCTTAACCAACTGAGCCACCCAGGCACCCCTGTGAATTTCTTTAAATTAACACGAAAACTCTGGCTCAGTCCAAATATTAGTTAGTTCTCCAATCTCTTGGAGTAAGTCGTGTTAACTGGTTTGTTTGATATTTACATAAAAGCCCTTTTTAAGTTTAATTTTTAATTTTTTCAAAAAAATTCCTGTGACTTTAAAAATTCATACAGCTCGAGAATTTTCAAGAGTAAGTCTCTATCTTCACCGTCCCAGCAGGAAGTCAATAGGGAAAGACTAAAGTTGACTACGAAGCAGTAACAACTTTATAAGCAGATTTTATAGATGCATGGGGGAAACCATGAGAAGAATTTAAAAATAGAATGATATCCAAGAACTGGTTGGGGGAAGACTTTTCACCGTAAATTGTTTTGTACTTTTAGCATTTTAAACTAGGCAACTATTAAACTGGTGCATTCGTAACTATTAAAGGGAAGCAAAAACACAGACACTTCCAAAGTGTATACCTCTGAGCAGGCAGTGCTCAGATCAGCATATAGACATTTCCTTCTCCCCAGAGACTTTCTTTGTATCTTTCCAATCTATAGTTCTCCTCCCACAGAGGTAACCACTGTCCTGACTTCTGTCACTGTAGATTAGTTTTGTCTGTTCTTGAACCTCATCCTAATGAAATCATTACACAGCAAGTACTCACCTGTGTGTGGCCTTTTTCACTCTCTATGTAATGTTTTTGGAATTCATGTTGTTGCATGTATAAGTTGTTTGTTCTTTTTTATTGCCATGTGATAGGAGTCCCTTGTAGAAATATACCACCATTTCTTTATTCATTCTCTTGTTGTTGGACATTTGGGTTGTGTCTAAAAAAATTTTTAGTTGTTACGAGTAGAGTTGTATGAACATTCATGTACAAGTCTTTTTATGGACATGTGCACCCATTTTTTCTTGGTATGTACCTAAGAGTGGAATTGCTGGATCATTTGATAGCTACATGTGTAGTTGTCCTAGAAATTACCAGTTTCCAGGGCCTGTTTGCTGTTGGTCCTAACTGAAACTGACAAAATATTTAAAAGAATGTTTAAGTAGCTCTGTGGTTGGAAGTTGGCCAGGTTGGTGGCTGATATTCAGAGCCTGATAAGAACTTGTGGGGTTTTTTTGTTTGTTTATTTGTTTGTTTTGACCTTTATCCCTATGCTAAATGTACCCAAAGGGACAGAAAAACCTTTCAACATAGATGGATGTGTCAGTCTTTTGATATCTTTTAGGTGGCAATCCAATTCCCTGAGGAATTAAAAACAGCTGTCCTTGTTTTACACCTGAGTCTTTTTTTTAAAAGATTTAATTTAATTTTTTTTTTTAAGATTTATTTATTCATTTGAGAGAGCGAGAATGAGAGAGAGTGCATGAGAGGGGGGAGGGTCAGAGGGAGAAGCAGGCTCCTCGCTGAGCAGGGAGCCCGATGCGGGACTCGATCCCGGGACTCCAGGATCATGACCTGAGCCGAAGGCAGTTGCTTAACCAACTGAGCCACCCAGGCGCCCTTATTTAATTTTTTAAAAAGATTTATTTATTTGTCAGAGAGAGAGGGAGTGCACAAGCAGGGGGAACAGCAGGCAGAGGAAGAAGCAGGCTCCCCGCTGAGCAAGGAGCCTGATGCGGGACTTGATTGCAGGACCCTGGGATCATGACCCAAGCTGAAGGCAGATGGGTAACCAGCTGAGCCACCCGGGCGCCCTGGAGCATGCAACTCTTGATCTCAGGGTCGTGAGTTCAAGCCCCATGTTGGGCTTAGAGATAACTTTAAAATCGTTAAAAAAAAAAAAAAAAGAAATTACCAGTTTTCCAAAGTGGTACGGTACTTCAAAGTACTTTTATAATCCCATTCTCACCAGCACTTGGTATCATCAGCATCTTCAATTTTCGGCATTGTAGGTGTGCCTGGGTGGCTCAGTTGGTTAAGCGTCTGCCTTCGGCTAAGGTCATGATCTCAGGGTCCTAATATCAAGCCCCACATTGGGCTCCCTGCTCAGCAGGGAGCGTGCTTCTCCCTCTGCCCTTCCCAACCTCTTGTGCTCACACTCTCTGTCTCTCTCTCTCTCAAATAAATAAAATCTTTTTTGAAAAAATTCAGCATTTTAAGTGGGTGGGTGTGTAATATCTCACTGGAGTATAATTTGCATTTCTCTGATGACTAATGATGTTGAACATATTCTCATTGTCTTATTGGCCGTTCAAACACCTTCTTTTGTGGGAGGTGCCTGCTCAAATATTTTGCCCAATTTCAAAAGTTGAGTTGTCTTTTTAGTATTGATCTGTAGTTCTTTATATATTCTGGATATGACTCCTTTGTCAGGTATATGTATTCCTCAACAGTTTTTAAATCTAGTTTCTTTTACCCAAGATATTTCAGGCCAAGTCTATTGTGAAAAGCAAAGACCAGGGTTTTGGTCCTACCAGTCCCTCTTACTTGGTATGTGATTTTTTTTTTTTTTTTAATTTTTACTTTTAACTGAGGTATAGTTGACATACAATATTATGTTAGTTTCAGGTGCACAACATAGTGATTCGACATTTATATTCATTATGAAATGCTCACCATGGTAAGTGTAGTTGACCATCGGTCGCCATACAAAGTTATTGCAATATTATAGACTATATTCCCTATGTTGTACTTTTCATCCCTATGACTTATTTATTGTACAACTGGAAGTTTGTACCTCTTAATCTGCTTCATCTATTTCACTTATCCCCTCCATCCACCTCCCCTCTGCCAACCACCAGTTTGTTCTATTTATGAGTCTGTTTCTGGTTTTGTTTATTTTGTTTTGTTTTTAGATTCCACGTATAAATGAAATCATGTAGTATTTGTCTTTCTCTGTCTGACTTATTTCATGTAGCATAATACCTTCTCAGTCCATCCATGTTATCCAAATGACAAGATTTCATTCTTTTTTATGGCTGAGTAATATTCCATTGTATATATCTACGACATTTTCTGTATCCATTCACCTATTGATCTATTGATGGACACTTAGATTGCTTCCATATCTTGGCTGTTGTAAATAATGCTGCAATAAACATAGGGGGATATATATCTTTTTGAATTAGTGTTTTTGTTTTCTTTGGGTAAATACCCAGAAGTGAAATTACCGTATCCAATGGTATTTCTATTTTTAATTTTTTAGGAAACTCCATACTATTTTCCATATTGGTGCACTGATTTACATTCCCTCCAACACTGCATGAGGGTTCTCTTTTCTCTACATTTTCACCAACACTTGTTATTTCTTACCTTTTTGTTCTGACTGATGTGAGGTGATATCTCATTGTGGCTTTGATTTGCATTTCCCTGGTGGTTAGTGATGTGGAGCATCTTTTCATGTGTTTGTTGCTTATCTGTATATCTTCTTTTGGAGAAACGTCTATTCAGGTCCTCTGCCCGCCCCCCCCTTTTTTTTATATTTATTGAGCTACCTTTACTAGTGTCCTCCCTCCTTTCCTTCTTCCCTCCCTCCCTCCCTTCCTTCTTCCCTCCCTTCCTCCCCCTCTTCCTTCCTCCCTTCCTCGAGCCAGTGGGGGATGCAGAGAGTGTGGGAGAGAGACAGAATCTTAAGTAGGCTCCACACCCAGCTTGGAGCCCTACATGGGGCTCGGTCTTACGACTCTGCGATCATGACCTGAGCCAAAATCAAGAGACCCACACTCAACCAACTGAGCCACCCAGGCACCCCCTCTGCCCATTTTTAAATTGGATTGTTTTGGGTTTTTGGTGTTGAGTAGGAGTTCTTTATATATTTTGGATATCACCTCATTATCAGATAGATCATTTGCAAAACGTGCCGTGTGATCTTGCCACAGGTCACGTCCCCTCTCTGTCCCTCCACTTCCTTATCTGGTAAATAGGTCTGTTAATCCTATCTGCCACCTTGGGTTCTAGGATAATTAAAAGGAGATGTTTGGAAGACTATCAAGTAGTCCACGTTGTAGAGTGTTATTTTCTAATTATTATGATTATACCATAGTGAGTACAGAGTCTTCTTCCCAGCTCAGACCCCATTCTTCTCTTCTAGAGGTTGCAACCCCAGTGATGTTTTCTTCCGCCTAAAGGAGTGTTTGCCCACAGAGGCTTCCTCACTTACAAAAGGGAGTGGCTCCTGGGACAGAACCTCGTTCTTTAGGGAACTGGAGGTTCTTTCGTTTCAGAAGGAGATGCAGGGACATGGCCCGTCGAAGGAAGTGAGGTAGTCCTGGCTTTGTTAGCACACGTGTGAAGTTGGGACAGCACAGAGATTAGCACGACCCCGGCGCCAGGATGGTCCGCAAATTCATGAAGGGACTGAGATAAAAGTTGGGCTGAGAACCACAGGGTCTGGATGGGATCCTCCCATCTGGCACATGAAGAAACTAGCACGTGATAGAAAAACTGCTTCAGGTGACACAAAGCCTTGAAGCCAGGACACCTTGATACCAGTGGCCAAGAGCCAAAGGCCACAACGAGGGCTGGGAGGTACCTGGGGCATCGCTGGATTTTACTGCGTGATGGGGTGTCAGATGTCAGTCTCTGGTCTCACCTGGTTCTTGCCTTTCTTCCTCAGTTCATCTCAAAGAGGGACCCAGAGGATGTCAAAGAGGTGAGGCTCCTGGGAGGAAGGGGGACCATTCCCTAGTTCCAGATGCAGGCGCAGCAGAGGAACAAGTGGGAACTCCGCGGCCCTGGGAGGAGCAGGCGCGGGGCCCCGACCCACGCACGCGCTGGCCCAGGCTGGGGGTGGGGAAAGCCTCTTTCCACCGGCACCACGGCCGGCCTGGGCCAAGTCTCGGGTCCCTGGCAGGTGGTGGTTTGGAAGCGGTACAGTGACTTCCGCAAGCTGCATGGGGACCTGGCCTACACCCACCGCAACCTCTTCCGCCGCCTGGAGGAGTTCCCGGCCTTCCCCCGTGCCCAGGTGTTTGGTGAGTGTTGATCTAGGCATTCAGGCCAGAGATGGAGGGAGAGGTGGGCAGAGGGGACCCCTGCTGGGCGAGGGGGGGGGAGCTGGATGGGGGGCCAAAAGCCCCAGCAGAAGCCACTTTTGGGGAGGTCCCTTAGAGACAGCCTCATTTCACACATGGGGAAACTGAGGCTCAGAGCAGCCTAACCCTCAGTGTGTGTGGAGCCCTTCAGCATTCCTTCTTCTTTAGCCCCATTTTCAAGACAAGGCAGCTGAGGCTCAGGGTCATAGAGGGGCTTGGCCTGTAAGTGGCAGAACCAGAATTCCTCCCCCGGAGCTGGGGTCTGCGCTGTCCAAAAACAGCAGCTGTGAGCCAGAGGTGGTGAGTCTGAGCCGAGGTGTGCCGTGTGGGTTGAATGCACACTGAAATAGAATGTAAACTATGGCGATAATTTATATATTGATCACAGGTACAAATGAGACTATTTTGGATATACCGGGTTCAGTGGAATAAATTATTCAAGTTGAGTTAACCTGTTTCTTTTTAACGTGGCTACGAGAAAATGAATAATTGCACATGCCACTTGTGATGTATTTCTGGTGGACAGGACCGATCTGTTAGTTGGGTCTCTAGACTCCCGTGAGATACTCTTTCACAGTGAGGCGAAGGGTTGCTGCCCGCAGGGGATGCAGGCTGTGGGCGGTGCGGCCAGCTGCTAGGTCAGAGGTAGTTCATTCTGCAGCATGCCTAGAACAGAGCAGGGAGACTGTGAAAAAGGAGGTACTTGCTGTATGACCTTGGGCAAGTCACTTCTCCTCTCCGAGACTTCCTTTCCTCTCCATTACATCAAAACCATCTGAAATTATTTTGTTTCTTGTTGGTTGCCCACCCACCTCCCGTGTCTAGGATGTGAATCCATGAGAGCAGAGACCTTGCTTTCCTCCCATTCACCTTCTGAACCTAGCACATTAGTAGGTGCTCCGTAAACATCTGGTACATGGAGGCCTAGGGGGCTTGGTCCCTGTTTGCAAGCAGCCCACGCCCGCCCCCCAGGAGGAGCCAGGGAAGATTGCTGGGGGGATGGCCGGCTGCTGGGATCCTCTCCGGCAGAAGCAGGAAAGTGACCCCTGTGGCTCGCTGTTTCTCTCCCCACCCCTCGTCCTGGGGGTTGCTGCAGGCCGGTTTGAGGCCTCAGTGATTGAAGAGCGGCGGAAGGGGGCTGAGGACTTGCTTCGCTTCACTGTGCACATCCCCGCGCTCAACAACAGCCCCCAGCTCAAGGAGTTCTTCCGGGTATGTGTCCCTGCTTGTCCCTCCTCCCCGGCACCTGGGAAGCCCACCTGCCCCCTGGGCTGCACCCTGAGACTCCCCCCGCCCCCTCCCCCGCCCCGTCTCTGTCTTTCTCTCCTGCAGGGTGGGGAGGTGACCCGGCCCTCCGACATGTGCAGAGACCTGCACATCCTGCCACCCCCTCTGATCCCCACACCGCCCCCTGAGGATACCTGGTTGCCCCAGCCGCTCCCCACAGAGAGGAGAGGCCTCGAGGAACTGGACCTGCCAGGTACATCAGGTTTGGGAAGGGAGCCAGGGATGGAGGGCCTGGGGGTGGTGGAGAGCACACACTTCCTTCTCAGTGAGCTTAGTAAAAACTCTGCAGCATGTCCCAGTTCCTCTACCACGAACGTGCTGAGGAGCTCTGGCCAGGCCATTTTCCTTCTCTAGGCTACAGCTTCTTCGTCTGTAAAAAGGGTACCACCCTGACGAGGAGTGGGCTCGTCTATGCCCGTGGGTGCCACGAGGAGTTAGTGAGAGGGTAATTGTGTTTTGGAAGCTGGGAAATGATAAGGACAGGCATGAATGTCCCCATTGATTGGTTCCACAGCGGATCCCCCACCATCCAGCCCTGCCCAGGAGGCCCTGGATCTCCTCTTTAACTGTGGGAGCACCGAGGAGGCGTCCGGTTCCCCTGCCCGAGGCCCCCTCACAGAGGCTGAGCTTGCCCTCTTCGACCCCTTCTCCAGGGAAGGTAACAAGCCGGGACAAGCAGAGGGGGGCTGAGGTGGGGGCAAGGAGGGCGGGCAGAGCCACCGACGAGCGTGTGTAGTACCTGTGTAAATGCTAGAAAGACGCCCCACTCCGGGCAGTTGGCAGCCTTAGTGAGCATTGGAAGCCGGCACCTCGGTGCCGGGGCTCATGAGCTGGATGCCCTGGACAGTGAGCAACCAGGGAGAAAGAAAAGGGAGATCTTCTCAGGGACAGGTGGATCTTCTCCCCAAGAAAGCTCTGGAACAGGCAGGCATCACACCGTCTTGGGAGGATTTGAGTTCCTTCCGTTGGAAGCCCAAGGTGGGGGTTTCCTGGTCGGCTTAGGGTCGCGCTGCAGATCCTGAAGGCAGGAGAGGCCTGTTGGTCAGGGGAGTGAGACTTGGGCTCAGAGGAGGAGGCCCTCCCACAGGAGGCCCAGGCATGTGGGGGCACCACAGACCCGCCATAGCGGGGGAAGCCCCCTCCCCTCTTCCCGTGGAGGCCTGGGTCCTGGAGCTGAGAGTCCCAGGCTCTGAGACACTGCACCTTTTCCTTCTCAAAGTCTCCGACCCAGTGCTGTTGCTGCAGCTGGGGCGTTGAAGTGGCTGATCTGCTTCAGGATCATCATGAAAGCGTTTCAGTTTGGAATCCTCCCATCTTTTTTAAGCCCATTTTGTTGGCTTTTCTTCTTTGCCCTTTGGTGACCTCCCGGGCACACCCTCAGCTTTGTGATCAGGTTTCAGGCATCTGGGTTCGCTCACCCCGGGTCCGATCCAAATCGGGACCTCAGTCTTCCACCCAGTTACTCAGCTCCAAACCACCGCCCTGCTCGCCTGGGAGGAGTATCCTTTTACTCTTCGTGTTCTGCTTCCTCCCGTCCCTGCTCCTTCAGCCCCTCCACAGCTGGGATGGGGAAGAAGGAATTGGGGGAAAGGTGAGGGTGGTGCCACCGGGGCCTGCCTGCCTTGCCCCAGCTGAGCCCCCAGGGGTGTCCAGTGGCCAGATGCTCCGACAGGAGCCTGTCAAGATTCCTAGGACATAGCTCCCATCAGACATTCCCTTGGCCCATAAGAAAACTCCCGAACTTTGGGACGCCTGGGTGGCTCAGTTGGTTAAGCGTCAGGGTCCTGGGATCGAGCCCCACATCAGGCTCCTTGCTCAGTGGGGAGCCTGCTTCTCTCTCTCCCTCTGCCTGCCGCTCCCCCTGCTTGTGCGCTCTCTCTCCCTCTCTCTGACAAATAAATAAAATCTTAAAAAAAAAAAAGAAAGAAAAGAAAACTCCCAAACTCCTGCCCCGCCAAAGCCTGGAAGTACAGTTTGCTCAGATGTTGCCTCATCTCCTTGCCCCACTGTTGTGGGCACCTCCAGCAAGTCCCTCAACATCAGAGTCCTCCAGGCAATGAGCTGGCACTCGTCTCTCTCTTCAAGACATGCATCAAACTCTCATACTCACGTTAGGGCATCCCAGGAACTCCTCTGCCTTCTGCTCCATGAGCAACACTAGCTGTATGTCCAGCTGGGAAGTGAGAGGTCATCTTCCCTTCCTGCAGGAGGCCTCCCAGTCTCCTCACGGGGTCACTGGGATGGAGTTAGACCGGTGAGTGGTGCGCCATGGTGCTTCCTATTCTGGCACCTTCCCTCCAAAGGCCTTTTCGCCAATGATGGACCAAATCTCTAGCCTTCTCTTGTATAAGCTGCAGAGGGTATGTTTGGCCCCCTTTTGGCCAGTCCTGGGGTGTATAAGGAGACCTTCTCTCTGGAATGTGAGGACACCCACCACCCACTGTCTTCATGTTTGGGTCCTCAGCTGAGGTTGTAAGACCTGAGATTCTCTGCATCTATTATTCCGACATTCCAAGGTTTGGAGCATTTCTACCCTTGGCCTGGCTTAGTTGGTCTGGCATCCTTCAGTTAAACTTTACGGAGGGAATTCTTAGATTTGTAGATCAACTGTAGTCAGGAAGGAAGTAGGCCCAGTGACCCAGACCTCGCAAACTAATGTTAATATGTACCTAAAGAATTAGGAAGGTAATACTGTTTTTACAAAAGCACAGGAACTCCACCAATCAAACCAATCATGGCTAGTCTGTTATATACGAATGGCTTTTGAATTGCTCAGGCACTGCTTCCCTCCACCTGGGGCAGGCTGGTACCTTGATGGGCGAGGGAGGTCTGGGGATGGGCCGCAGGCCCTGGGAAACGGAGGGCAGTCTGGCCTGAGCCCTCCGTATCTGATTGTAGAAGGTGCAGGCCCCAGTCCAACCCACATGGGTGAGCTGGCAGCGATGGAGGCAGAGTCTGAAAGGCTGGACCAGGAACCCTGGGAGCCTGGAGGGCAGGAGGAGGAAGAGGACGAGGAAGGCCGGCCAGCCCCTGCCTACCTGAGCCAAGCCACAGAGCTCATCACCCAGGCCCTGCGGGATGAGAAGGCAGGTGCCTACCCTGCAGCTCTGCAGGGCTATCGGGACGGCGTGCACATCCTGCTACAGGGCGTTCCTGGTGAGTACGACCGGAAGGTGGAAGGTTAGGCCTAGAGTCTCAGACGGTGGAGGGAAGGGAAGGGAAAGTGAAAGACAAGTCAAGGATCAGAATTGGTCATCACTGACAAGCTGTGCAACCGTGGGCAGCTTCTTTACCTCTTGTGGCCTCAGTTTTCTTATTTGTAAAATGGGGAGAATAGACCTGATTCCCAGGGAGGTAGGGAAAGACACATGTTGATGCTCTGTGAACTGTAAGGGGCCCGACCAGGGGTTTTGAACCCAGGGATCTCAGCTGAGCCATTCTCTCTTCACAGGTGACCCATCACCTGCCCGCCGGGAGGGTGTGAAGAAGAAGGCAGCCGAGTACCTGAAGAGAGCAGAAGAAATCTTGCACCTGCACCTGTCCCAGCCCCCCTCCTGAGAGGGAGTGAACCCCTGCCCAGGACTGTAGCCCCAACACTGCCAGCTACCCCCTTTCACTCTCCCTGGGGCCTTGCCTGATATCCTGGTCTTGTAACGCTAGGGGTCATTTCTGTATGTAACTGGACCAAGAATGAGACAAATAATGAATTCAGAGCTCCTTGACCACACCTGCCACTTTGGAATCAGGACAGAACACTTAAGCTGATCCTGCCTGTCTGTCTTGCGTGGGCAGCATCCCTGGTCCTGAACTGGCTGTTCACGCATCTAGAACCGGGGTCTGCAAACCATGGCCTGCAGCCACATCTTGCCCACGGCCTTTTTTTGTAAGGCCCGTGAGCTAGAATGGTTTCTACATTTTTTAATAGTTGAAGAAAAACCAAAAGAATAGTATTCCGTGACAGATGAAAATTACATGAAATTTAAGTATTAAAAATAAAATTCTGTTGGAACACAATCAGACTCGTTCTCTTAATACTGTCTTTGGCTGCTTTCCCACTACACCAGCAGAGTTGAATAGTTGCTGAGTTGCCCAGTTGCGACCTTCAAATCCCAAAGCATTTACCATCTGGCCCTTTGCAGAAAAAGTCTGCTGACCCCTGATCTAGAAAATGGGGAGAATAGTCTCCAGGGAAACGAGAGTAGAGAATGGCAGGAGGCCGACTGAAGCAGGTTACTGGGTGAAGGGAATGATGAAGAGGAACCCAATTTGGGGTTACCCATTTTGGAAGGTGCCCAAAGGCTAAGAGCGAGGGTCCAGGGTTCGGTGGGCTGAAGCCTGGGAGGGCGTGGCTCCATTCCTCCCCCGCCCCTCCGGCGAAGTGATTGGTTGCGGAACGGACTACAAACTGGTGTATCATGGGAGTGGGCTGGGCTGTGCGCGGGGCATCCTGGAAGCTTTGGCGGCGTCTGAGTCGGAAGTGGCGGCGCTGAACTACAGCGCAGTGTGTCTCGGGAGGCCTACTCCAGGCTTTGTGGGAGGGGACGGGGCTCGGTGAGAGGACGGCGGGGGCGGGGCCCGGCTGCGATCCGCCCGACCCCGCGCCGGGGCCCCGGCCGGCCTCCGCCAGCCGTCGCGTAGAACGGGGCGAGTGGCCGCCGTCGTCTCCGAGATGTTGAGGGCTTCTCCTTTCCCTTCAGCGCCCCCATGGCCGGCTGCGAGCTGCCCGTGGGCACTTGCCCAGACATGTGCCCGGCCGCCGAGCGCGCCGAGCGCGAAAAGGAGCGACGCCTGCACCGCTTCGAGGTGGCGCCGGGGGGCCGCAGCGACCCGCCCCGCGCGGACCCAGAGCGCGCCGTGAAGGAGTACAAACGGCCGGCCGCCGGCAAGGCGCGGCCCCCGCCGAGCCAGCTGCGTCCGCCGTCCGTGCTGCTGGCCACCGTGCGCTACCTGGCCGGCGAGGTGGCCGAGCGCGCCGACGCCTCCTGCGCCGAGGTGGCCAGCTTCGTGGCGGACCGGTTGCGCGCCGTGCGGCTGGACCTGGCCCTGCAGGGCGCGGGCGACGCCCAGGCGGCGGCGGTGCTGGAGGCGGCGCTGGCCGTGCTGCTGGCCGTGGTGGCGCGGCTGGGGCCGGACGCGGCGCGCGGGCCCGCGGACCCGGTGCTGCTGCAGGCCCAGGTGCAGGAGAGCTTCGGTTCTCTGCGGCGCTGCTACGGGCGGGGCGCCGGGCCGCATCCCCGCCAGGCCGCCTTCCAGGGCCTCTTTCTGCTCTATAACCTGGGTGAGTCGGGGTCTCGGCGGCGGGGCGGGGGTGGTGCCTCTGTGCGGACAGCGGAGGCCGGGGAAGGAAAGAGAAACTTGGCAATCTCACCATTAGCTCCGTCCCCATCCCTGCCTTCTAAATGTGCGTCGAGTCCATGCGCCAGATCCACTGAACCCCCTCCGTGGGCCTTCTGGCCTGTCCCTTCCCCTGTTTGGGTTTTTGTTTGTTTGTTTTTGTTTTGTTTTGTTTTGGGGTTTTTTTTTTTTGGTAATAAAAGTGGAGAGGACGGGGGTGGAACGGAAAAATTGACCTAGTGATTTTCAAACTTTTTTTAACTCTCTGTTCAGTTTTGCAAAACAGCCAAGAATATATCTGACAGGGGCGCCTGGGTGGCTCAGTCGTTAAGCGTCTGCCTTCGGCTCAGGTCATGATCCCAGGGTCCTGGGATCGAGCCCCGCATCGGGCTCCCTGCTCGGCGGGGAGCCTGCTTCTCCCTCTCCCACTCCCCCTGCTTGTGTTCCCTCTCTCGCTGTGTCTCTCTCTGTCAAATAAATAAATAAAATCTTTAAAAAAAAAA
>NC_138379.1:6495766-6503938 GCF_054177405.1 Leptonychotes weddellii | reverse complement strand
GATGGTTGCCCAGAATTGTAAAGGTACCTGAGGCCCCTGCATTAAACACTTAATATTTATTTTATAATTAGATTATTTTCATTTTATGCTGGTATATTTTAGCACCATAAAAACAAAACAGTACCTCAAAAAAAGAAAAAGAACAAGGACACAATTTATGTACCAATTGAGAATAATCCCCAGGATGTATTAAGGTGAAAAAAAGCACAGCTTGAAACAGTGGATATAGTATGCTGCTTTTATAGAAAAAAAAGGGGAAATAAAAATATATATTCGGGGGCGCCTAGGTGGCTCAGTCATTAAGTGTCTGCCTTCGGCTCAGGTCGTGATCCCAGGGTCCTGGAATTGAGCCCCGCATCCGGCTCCCTGCTCAGCGGGAAACCTGCTTCTCCCTCTCCTGCTCCCCCTGCTTGTGTTCCCTCTCTCACTGTGTCTCCCTCTGTCAAATAAATAAATAGATCTTTATATATATATATATATATATTCATATGCACCTCTTCCAAAAGGAACTGTGGGTAGATCTCCCATAAACTAAAAAAAAAAAAAAAAAAAGTGGTTTCCTCTTTGAAGGATGGCATTACAGGAGAATTTTTCCACTCTAAACTTTTTTTTTTAAACTGGAAATTCTATAATCTGTATAACTCCACCATGCTTCTTCCCTCTTTTCTTTTTTTTCCCCCAGCTCTTATTATGGGCACTTCTTTCAAACACAGATAACATAAAATTTACTGCCATCTTCACTTTATAGCACGGAGTTCAGCAGGATGAAGGACATGCAGTTATTACCCTGCTGTCGCCACCACCCACTGAATTCTTCATCTCGCCAATCTGAAACTCTGTAGTCATGAAACACTCATCCCTCTTCCCTTCTCTCACTCTATACCTTTTTAAATTAAAACAAAACAAAACAAACCCACATTTTTAAAAACCACAGACTTTGACATACTTAGAATTTTTAGTTGAAAAGATGCGGGCTGGGAGGGAGGCAACAGGAGGGATTTAAGTTGAATTATTCAGAAGAACTACTTCGCAGGAGAACTTAGACTCTGGAATAGCAAAGTTGAACATTCTGCCTGATCCACTTACTTCCTAAGGCTCAGAGGGGTGAGGGGAGGCATCCAGGGTCACACAGCACATCATGAGTGGTAATGGTGAGGGAACAGAAGGCAAGCCGAGGACAAAGCGGAAGCTGACACCCTACCGCCCCCCCCCCAACTTTGGGATATATGTGACATTCCTCAGGCACTCCTGGCTGCCCTAAAGGGAAAACGAATGGTTAACTGATAGAGATCACAGTCCTGCAGGACAGGAGTCTCCCTCAGTTTACAAACGTCCTAGTGGTTTACGAGGAAGAAGCTTTCTTATCAATAACCTAACTTCCAGAGACCCATAACTTAGTTTCCTGAAGCCCTAACATGACCCACCCCTCCATAAAATTAAGGGAGGCTGAGGTGGAAGGAAATGTAAATAAAACTGAATTTCTTTTGAACCTGAAGCCCATTGACAAGGACTTGTGATAGGAGAAATGTAACATTCCTCCAGGAAACTCCCAACTGTCTTCATGTTAGTGCCTATTAGAGGGAAAAACAACCTTGGCTTGACAATAACCAGGCCTCCAGTATCCTGAGAGTCTTTAGCATATGACAGTCCTTCTGGACACCCCCTTTGTCCTCACCTCCCCAACTCCTGAGTATATAATCAGCCACTCCTCAAGACCACAGGGCAGCAGCTCTTTCTGCCCCCGGGTCCTGTCCCCGTGCTTTAATAAGCCACCATTTTGCACCAAGGACACCTCAAGAATTCTTTCTTGGTTGTCGGCTCCAGACTCCACCCCACTGAACCTCACCTATATTCTAGAACTGCATCAATAGTACAAATGTAGCTCACCTCTTCTGCCCCAGCCCAGGGCTCGGTGCACCACCCAGCACTGCTCGGTTCCCTCCCTGCCTCCTGTCCGCGGCTGGTCCCCGCCCCACCCAGCCCACCCAGGTCCCTGCCCTGGGGGCTGCTGCTCACCTTGGCCCCTCGTCCTGCACCCCTGTAGCGGGTCAGTGCAATGGTGCCTTCCAGTTTGATGCCCTGAGTCTGTAGATTCGTAAAGTCTTCTTCCGTTCCCCTGTTGGCATAGACGAGGAGGCCCTGGTCCCAACAGGAGGTGATCCTCAGAGCCAGGCCCAGGAAAGGGGGGGTGAGGAAAGGAGAGCGAGGCTACGTGGCAGGGTGATGGAGTTGGATTCGATTTTCCCACCTCACCCAGAGCTTGTAAGCTTCCCCAGGAACAGAGTCACCCCTGGTTTTCTCTGTGTCCAGGACCCTGAAGCAGGCCTGGTCTTGAGTAGGGGCCATTAGTGTTTGCAGAATGACTAGGTGAGGGGCGAAAGGAGTAGCAATGGAGTATGGCGGGAGGACCCCTGGGCCAGGAAGGGAGAAGCTGGGGTGGAGCCGGAGGGAACTGGGCCGTGGCGGCAGAGCGGCAGGGAGGGGACGGTCCAGGCCCACCTGGGGGGTCCCCGGGGGAGCATAGGCAGCATATGGTGGTACCACGTCGGGCCCCGCCTGCTCCCCAGTCAGGTTCTGTTCGCTCTGGCGGCAGGAAAAGAGGACCCTCCCGGTGGGACTCACTGTGGAGGGGAGGAGGTGTCAGGGCTGGGCCTGGCAGCTCCCCACCACGGGCATCCCCCGACCTGAGCGGCTCCTCACCGACAGTCACGAGGTTGGGCTGCTCCTGGCCGGGGAAGGACAGCAGCACTTGGTAGGCGGGGGCCTCAGCCGAGTCCAGGCCCGACTCCGGGTCCTGCCAGCGCTGCAGCAGGACCTGCACAAGGGCCTCATCTCGGGGGCTGGAGGCCAGGTGAGGCTCCTTGGAGAGTTCTCTGTAGGGTGGGCGGACGGATGGCCAGGCGCGCGGTTAGGGAGGTGTCTCTGGCAAACAGGAGGGGAGGGTAGACGGCCCTCTCACCTGAGGTTCTCCCGGATCCTGCTGGCATCCAGATGTTGCATGACGGTCTCAAGGATCTCCAGATCCAGGTCCTGGGAGATGCTGGGGGCTGGGACATCGGCCTCTTTGGGGATGGCAAAGTGGCCCAGGATGATCCCCAGCCCCAAGAGGGCAGCGGCCCCCACCGCTCCCCCAAGCACCTTCACCCACTGCATCCTGTGGAGTCTTGGCAGGCTGGGGTCACTCCTTATAGATGGGTGTCGGGTCTAGTTAACCATTACCCTGTGGGTGGCCCTGCCCTTTGGCCCCCAGCTGGCAAGGAGAGTCAGGGAGCATCCTGCAGGAAGGGCCAGGAGCGTTCATAGCCACCTCGATTTCTGCATCAGTCACCTGGAAGGGACCCCCAGGGGTATCAAGTCCACAGAGGCACACTGAGGCCCAGACAGGGACAAGGTCTCAGCCAGATCTCCCAGTAAAACAGAGGCCAAGCCTGAATGGGAACTCAGAGCCCCTGTTAGAGCAAGACTGCCAACTCCCTGCCAACCCCACCTCTGTCTCTTCAGTGTCATTTGTAGTAAATTTTTAAAAAGATTTTATTTATTTGAGAGAGAGAGAATGAGCAGGGAGAGAGGGAGAGGGAGAAGCAGACTCCCTGCTGAGCAGGGAGCTCCTTGTGGGGCTCGATCCCAGGGCCCCTGGACCATGACCCAAGCCGAAGGCAGGCCCTTAACCCACTGAGCCACCCGGGCGCCCCTCCTCAGTGTCATTTGATTTCCAGCCCTGGCTGCTGGAGCAGGTTTTGAGTTCAAATGCCATCCTTGCTGGACATAGGCTGTGTGACCTTGGGTAGTTCACTTAGCCTCTCTGAACCTGTTTTCTCAGCTGTAAAATGGGGATAATAGACCTATTTCACAAAATTGATGCTGTTTCCATTAAAGAAGTCCACATCTATCGAAATATCTAATCAGGGTCTGGCACATAGTGGGAGCTCAGTAAATTTTAGCCACTCCTGCCTCATCTGGATCCCTAAAATGCAAAACTTGGGGTTAAAGGAAGAAAGGGGATCCAGAAGAATGCTCTGTATGTATCCTGCAGGGGACCCAGCTTATGGGAGGACATGGAACTCTTAGAGAGGGAGGCCGTTCTAGAGGTCAGAGCCAGGGAAGCCCATTCTTCCTTGGCAAGGTGACTTCCTCCTCCTTTCCCTGACCTTATCTGGAATCCATTCATCTCTTCATTCATCCATCTACCTATTTATCCACCCACCCTCCTATCCACCCAACCACCTACTCTTCCATCCATCCATTCATCGATCTATCAGTTCATCTATTCATCCATCTATCCACCCAGCTATCTACCCACCCATCCATCTATCCATTCGTTTATTCACTCCTTCACTAATACCTACAAGCTTCATTCATTCATTTGGCTCTGTGTAAGACCCATGCTAGGCCCTGAGGAGGAAAAGGTACACAGATCCAAGTCCTGGGAGACCCAGGGATTCAAGTCTAGCAGGGAGACAGGCGGCTTTTGGCTACCTTGTGATAAGTGCCCCTATAAAGGGAGGACCAGTGTGTTTCCAGTGGGGAGGATGAGGAATTCTGTCTAAGAGGGAACATTTGAGGGGATCTTCCAAGGTTGAGAAGGCATTCAGCACGCAGAGAAGGCGAGGGGCAGACGGTCCACGCAAATGGCCCAGCACGTGCACAGGGAGAGGGAGAGGAAGACACCAAATACTCAGTACAAATACTGAGCCTCTTCCAGGCCTCAGGGAGCCAGGCAGGGTTGGGGAGGTCCCTGGGGCTGTGACTCCTCCTACCCCCGCCCCCCACCCCATGGCCTATCCTGCCTTGGGCCTTGGCCCAGCCAGGCTGCAGCCACTGATTGTCCCAAAGATGCCTGAAGAGCTGGGGGAGCTAGGCTGTGGTACACTGTGTGTGTGCGTGTGTGTGTGTGTGCGCTCACGCACGCGCGCGATTCCACGGCCCACTCTCAGAGCAGCCCCCTTCCTGCTCACAACCCTGTCTCATGGGCACCACCTGCCCCTCACCCTCCCATGTCCATCTCCCCATGTGCTGCTGGTCGGGAGGATCTGCATGTTCGCATGGGAGGACTACAGATGGGGTCTAGCGTGATCCGTGACTTCAGGGAGGCACACCAGGAAGCCACAGCTTTTGGCCTGGTGATTATCAGTACTCGGGATATGACCTTGGATCTTATCGGAAGCGCGTCTGTGTAGGGAGCACACACATTCCTGAGGACACAGGAGGGAGGCAGGCAGTGGGAGGGACATCAAGATCGGCTGATAAGCTGAAGAACGGACGCGGTAATGACACCATGAGGCCCCAGTCCCATGTCCTACACCACCCGCGCCCGGAAGGATTTAGCCCCTTGAACACGGGCTGTTCCAGACAGGATACGTGGACAAGAGTGTGTGACATCTGTGCGTGACATCTGAGAACTCCTGCTCAGGCTGTTGGAGTCAGCTGGTGTCTACACTGCTGTAGGCACCGGACAGAAGCCTGGTCAATTTTCCTTTCCCCATCTTGGCCCGGTGGGTGGTGTGGCCCCTCCCTGAACATTATTTTTTTAAGACAGTGTTATAGCATTAGAGTCAAAGCCAAGGTCTGGAGCACAGGGAGGGGAGGGTTGGGGTTTGTACCCTACTACAAAACTCTAGGGCCGGGATATGCCTTCATCCTGAGATTCCAAACACCCAAAGTACAGGGAAGAGCTGGTTGGCAACATGACTCAAGATAGTTTTTTCCCAAAATTCCTAGAACAAGTAAACTTGAGCTTCCTTTGTCACTTAAAAAAAAAATTCCCCTTTTTTGGTAGGAAAGAAAAGAATGAAAAGGCACATAGGGATTTAAAAAGAAACACAAAGAATCGAGTCAGAAGAGATATTATAAATGTTAGGTTGATTTAGAAGAGTTGCTCCGGGCAGTTAACAGTTTACTCTGAGGAGCGTCTAACTCTGAACCTATTGCACGTGGCAGTTAGAAGTCGTTGTGGCAAGGGAAAACCACAGCCGGCCTGCGGCAGCCAACATAAACATAAAAACAGCCAGACACCATAGGGAAGGGGTAGGGATGAAGGTGGGGTTTGCTTTTTATTATAAAAGAAAAAGTAACTCCTCAGAAATCTTAACAGAGGAAAGGCTAATCTCACACCCAGAGACTAGACACCAGGACAAAATGGCAAATGTTCTGACTCCAGGGCTGTCCCCATCTCCTCACAGAGCAGAGATGGGAAGGGGACAGTTGAAGCAAACAAGTAATTCTGCAAAGACAAAGGCTCAGAAACCTTATAGATAGGATTAAAATCTAAACTTCTCTTTTGCTTTTTAAAAAATGTTAATATATCAAAAGGCCTGCCTGCATTAGTGACATGCTAGAAAATAATCCCAAGAGCCCCTTATCAGTACCACGCTCAAGCTGACCAGCCAACTCTTCTTTCTAAACCTCGGTGTGTACATGTGTGTCTTTTAAACCAAAGCCATAGGACGCCTGGGTGGCTCAGTCAGTTAAGCGTCTGCCTTGGGCTCAGGTCAGGATCCTGGGGTCCTGGGATCGAGCCCCGCATTGGGCTCCCTGCTCCGCGGGAGGCCTGCTTCTCCCTCTCCCACTCCCCCTGCTTGTGTTCCCTCTCTCACTGTGTCTCTCTCTGTCAAATAAATAAATAAAATCTTAAAAAAAAAAAAAAGAGCTTTTTCTTCTAAGATAGGTCAATCCATCCTTCTGCTGCGCTTGTCTTCAGGTTAGGGCCATTTCACCCCAGGGAAAGGAAGGACTGCACCAGGAGGATGAGGGAGGGGGGCATTTTCCTGCTTGGTTCTCTCCTAAGTCTCACTTTTTTTTTTTTTTTAAAGATTTTATTATTTATTTGACAGGGAGAGAGAGCACAAGTAGACAGAGGGAGAGGGAGAAGCAGGCTCCCTACTGAGCAGAAAGCCCAATGTGGGGCTCCTAAGTCTCACTTTTCATGGAAAGTTGGTTATAACCTTACATGAAGGGGAACTTCCCACCAAGAGGGGAAATCCTAACCTGACCCCAGAGTAGTAACCCCACCCCAACACTCAGCTACCTTGAAGAAAGAGCCCTCCTCCTCCCTTCACAAACTGTGCTCTGTCCGGGGAGCTACGCCTATTGGACAAACATGCCTGATTAAATGGGAGCAGTGGTTATGTCTCCCCACCCCCTCCCCACGAATGTATCAGACGGCTTCAGTGACAGGGGAGAAAAGGGAGGGATGTAAAAAGATTAAGAACTTGACCCCTCTATCCTGGCCGAAGAAAGCAAGAGATATTACCTGGGCATGAGGAATAAAAAAAGATCTTGATATTCCGCCCTTTGAGTTACAGCTATTAGGACAGTTGAGAGGGGCAAACATGGAGGCGGGATGGAGAACGAGGAAGGGTTTGATGGCTGCAAGTCTAGTCCACTTCGTTTTTGTATGGGAAATGTTTGTCGCCAGTTCCGCTGAGAAGACATGCGTGGATGAGGGCTTCTGTCACCGGAAAGGGGTCACAGTTGGCAGAGGGATGCCAGTCTCCAAGGTAACCCTTCTTCTCCTGGCTGACAGTCCGGGGAATGCGGATGCTGGCCCCACAGTTGGCCATGCAGGCGGAAAAGTCGTTGATGTTGGACGTTTCATGGAATCCAGTTAGGCGCCAGGCGGTATCCAAGCCCCCTTCGGGATCGTAGGCTGGGATATACCGCTGCTGCTTGCTCAGTTTCTCGGTGGACTCCTCAGTGTACTTCCGACCATTCTCCTCTCGCATGACCTTGGTGCTGAAGTGTGGCCGGCTGCACCATCCCAGGTCTCGGGAATGGGCTCAGGATCAAAGGTTGCTATCACTCCAAAGTCTTCACATACACGAGGCAAGATGAAATGGGCCACCCAGAGATGATCTCCCATGTCAATGCCCTCACGGGGTCCTGTCTGGACTTCCCACTGGGTGGCCATGACCTCAGCATTTGTCCCAGCGATCTTTTTTTTAAAGATTTTATTTATTTATTTGACAGAGAGAGAGACAGCGAGAGAGGGAACACAAGCAGGGGGAGTGGGAGAGGGAGAAGCAGGCTCCCCGCGTAGCATGGAGCCCGATGCGGGGCTCGATCCCAGGACCCTGGGATCATGACCTGAGCCGAAGGCAGACGCTTAACGACTGAGCCACCCAGGCGCCCCTGTCCCAGCGATCTTGATGCCGGCATCCAAGCAGGCCCAGTAGA
>NC_138379.1:6472427-6495666 GCF_054177405.1 Leptonychotes weddellii | reverse complement strand
AGCCTCTCCACCCTCCCCCCCCGCCCCCCAGTTCTCTCTGCCTTGGCCACCTTCACTGGGGAAAAAGCCTGACTCTCCGCCCACCTGCACCTGTACCCCTGACCCTGAATGTGCCTGCAGAATCACATGACCTCACTGGTCTTGCTTTAAATGTATGATCCCAAACCTCAAGCCAGCCCTCAGCACTGCCCATCCCACTGTCTTTCCCTGGTCCCGGCCTGCTCACTCTTCCTCGCTCCTGGAGGGCAAGTTCACCGTCACTCTGCTGCTCAGGCTTCCTGGAACACTGTTCCCCCAGCCATCCTCGGGGCTCCTCCCTCAGGTCCTCCCTGAGACCTTCTCTGCTGCTCCACCTAAGCTGCGTTCCTTCACCTCCCTCAGGCTTCCTCCTCCCTCTCTCTTTCCAGGTTTCTTCATCGCATCTGTCCCCATGTGACTTACCCCTTGTTTCTCGTCTCCCCTCCTCGGATGGAGGTCCTACTGGGGTAGGGGTCTTTGTTTCATTCGCCACTGGATCCCCAGAGCCCAGGACAGAGCCTGGCACACGGAAGCACTCAGCAAATGTCTGTCAGATGGATGAGAACTGACTTGAACCAGCACAGCTCCCCAACACTGGGCATTCACGCTCCAGCTGTCTGGGATTTAAGGAGTGTCCGGGGCAACCTCAAGGGATACAAAAGGTGGGCTCAGAACCCCGGGGAAAAAGACCCCACCTGAATGAGCCCCAGCGGGACTGCTGAGCCAGCCATGGGGTGGGGGTGGGGGGGCTGCATAACACGAATGCCCTCCTGAGGTGGTGATGCGGGATCTAACAGTCCTCTGGAGCAAGATGTTTCCAGAAGATGATGCCCTGGGATAGAGGGTGATGCTGCTGGGCTGCAGGGTCGGGCCCCCCTCTCAGGCAGGGAGAGCAGCCCCTTTAGGCTGGGCAGGCTTTGGGAGCCTGCTGGGGTGGCCTACCCACCCTGCTTCCACAGGGCCTCTGAGGCCGGGGTGGGGGCATGGGTAGACCCACTGGAAGTTGGCTAATGGCCAATACTCACTGGCATGCTAACCACTCACCAAGCCCGCACCAGGTCACTAGTCCTCCGAAGGGCCTCTGAGGTGGGCACCGTGTTACAGAGAGAGAAGCACGCGCAGTTGGTTACTCAGTCGAGTTTGCACCGGCTGGCACCGGGCGCAGGAGGAGGGCCCCATGTCCACAAAGCTGCACCACCTCTCAGTGTCGGAGGCGCGGGGAGAGGCATCCCGGTCTGACCCTCACGAGAGACCCGGGATCAGGGGGACACAGGAGGCTGATTTGCTGACCGGGCCTCAGTGTCTTGATGACAGAGAGGCCGGAAGTTCTGGGTACCACTTGGGCCCGACGCCGTAGCGTGCTATGACTAGCAGCTCTGGGGGAGGTGTGTGTGTGTGTGTGTGTGTGTGTGTGTGTGTGTGAGTGTGTGTGAAAAGACCTGGCAGCACCCTGGGGCCCCCACCACTTTGCTGTGGGACCTCCCCTTGACAGGGCCTTCCTGACGGGGAAGCAGGCCTGGGGAATGCTCTGTCCCCAGGACTGGCTACAGGGCCTGAGCTCGGGGCGGCAAGATGCTGGGGCCTCTGGGGCATCTGTCAGCAGGTCTGGGCTTTAGAGACAAAAGGGAAGAGACTCCGTTTCCTGCAGTATTCATGTGGCCACGCGTGCTTGCTCTCCTAGGCAGAGATGAAGCAGGCTTAAATGGGACCACGGGGACGAATGTGCCTTGTTGGTAGCAGTCCTTCAACGAGGGGCGCCTGGGTGGCTCAGATGGTTGAACATCTGCCTTCGGCTCGGGTCATGATCCTGGGGTCCTGGGATCGAGCCCCACATTGGGCTCCTAGCTCGGCGGGGAGTCTGCTTCTCCCTCTCCCTCTGCCTCCCCCCTGCTCATGCTCTCTCTGTATCTCTCTGTTTCAAATGAATAAATAAAATCTTTAAAAAAAAGAAAAAAAAGAAGTCCTCCAATGGGCCCATTGATTTAACCCTTTCACTATCGGTCCAACGATCCCCCCTCAGTCTGAGGATCAGCTGATTCCCTTCGAGAAAATGGCAAGATGGCCCTTTGTAACAGCTGGGCCTCTCTGGTGGAGAACTGGTCTGGAAGCGGGAGGTGGGGACTCCGGGAGCCAGGCCGGGAGGGTGGAGTCCTGCCCGTCGGGGCTGCTGAATCCGCCCTCAGCTCTGCTCAGCCTGAAGGGACGACCAAATCAAACCTTCACCAGTCGAATGTGTTGGTGGTTTTTGGTCCAGGCAGGATGGCACCAGGTCTAGTGGAAGTCCAACTGGGTCCAAAGAGGGGCCGCAAGCCTGAATTTCCAACCTCTTGTCCCCTGCACTGGGTGTGAGGGCAGAAAGATGGCCACTGTCCTTTCTGTGTCCGACTGGGGCATTTCTGCCCAGGACATAGTAGTACCCTTAGGGACATGGGGCCTTGAAAAAAATCGTTCCATAGGATATTGACCAATTTTTATCTAATTTAGCAATCTTATTTCAGGATTCCTTCTGTTTTCTCCTATGTTGATTTCTTATATCCTCCTTTAAACTGGTTTTGTCATCTTGCTGTCACCATCATCTTCCTCACAAAACTGAAGCATGCTCCCTGTGTAATTGTATGGGAATTCTCTCTCCCCCAACCTCTCTCTTCCTCTCTCTGCTTCAGCTGGGAACTCAGGCAGCCAGCTGCCGCCCAGGGCGGGAAGAGTCCCATTGGGGAAGGGCGTGAGGCCTCAGGACTGTCAGGTGTTAGGTGTTGGACCGTTGGGGAGCTCCCACTAGCAGTCCCCACCCCTGCCCTTGATTTGACTTACCAAGAGGAAGAGATTCATCCAAAGTCCCAAGGCAGCTAGTGGCTCTTACCGCCCCTCCCTAGTCTCTTTCTGCCCTTTGGAGTTAGACCAGGGGCCTCCATCCTTGGGGGAGAGGGGTGTGGCCCCCTTCCAGTCCCACCCCAGCGCTTATCACTGGGACGCTGCCCTTGAGGCTGACACCAACCAGGGACCAAGCTCATTTTGGGGTTGGTGACCTCCCACGCTACCTGACTTCCCGGGCCCACAAACATGCGGCGAGTGGCGGCTCAGCTCTGAAGTTTATTACTGTGACCTGGAGAGGAGCTGCTGCCCTGGCCTCCCGGGGAAGTGTCTAGTCTCCAGCCTTGGGCCCGGCCACAGCTGACGGTGTCTGTGGGTGGTGGGAGCCCCAGGCTACAGGCTGGCTACAGGATGAACACTGCTGCCTTCTGGGAGCTGGGTTGCTAAGGCACAGGGAGCTGGGGGAGCAGCTGGGGAAGGCGTGCCCTTCCTCCCCACAGGCCACAGTGGGGCTGCCCGTGCGCCTGGAACAGCGCCACCCCCTGGGTGGCCTAGGCATCCTCGGAAAAGGCCTGGGCATCCTCGGGGAAGGCCTGGGCATCCTCGGGGAAGGCCTGGGCATCCTCCTGGACAGCATGGGCTCCCTCCGCGACAGCCTTCACCTCCTCCTGGAGGGCCTTTGCTTCCTTCCTTAGGCTCTCATATGACAAGGTCGGCTGGAACAAAGGGTTGCAGGGCCCAGAGGTGGGTACCGACCCTAGGCAGGACTGTTGGAGGCCCCCTCACTGGGCTGGGAGGCAGGGAGGAGGAGGCACCACAAAGAAAGGGGGTCCTGGGCTGAGGGCCTTACCAGGTTTTGCAGCTTCTCCCCCAGGGCCCGGTTGTCTGCTTGGATAGTGCTCAGTGACTCCCAAAGTCTAGAATTAAAAGAGACCCCTTCAGCCCCCAGGCTCTTGTCCTAAGCAGCTTCCTCCAGGCCCAACACACAACTCCTGCTTGAGCTGCGTGACCTGGAGCAGCCACCTGGGAACAGGGTTTTATTGGAGCCCAGTCTTGTGGGGGCAAAGCCACAGCGGGGGAGGGAACTGTTCTTCCCTAGTGACTGGCAGCAGGAGACCCAGACAGAGATGACGTGTGTTTTTTCTCTTCTTTAGCAAGAGAAGGGCAGGCCACTCTAGTGTGCGGGCTAGCCATCCCACGCTGTTGGGCTGCAGTGGGGACCGTGACAGAATTCTGTGTGGTTCCAGGCTAGCAAGAGGGTCAAGCCTGGAACCAGCCCTGCCTAAGTGCTCTGGGTATGAACGAAAGTGCTGACCACTCAGATCCACGTGCAGCCCCGAGGGACTGTGTCATGCTGCTCCACCCCCTAACCTCTGGCTCCAGGCAGATCTCTGACCCTGGCATCACCACAGGGGCCAGTGACCATGGCATGACACAGACCCAAACTCCAGAGCCTGACATCCAGAGACCAGACCCCACCCCCCACCCCTGCGGCTCCACAGACCAAACTACCCCATCAGGTTCTTAGACAATTAAAAGGGGCGGGTCCCTTACAGGCGGCCTATAGATTGCTTGCAGACCAGGTGTGTGGGCACGCAGTCCACTGATGGGAAAGAGCGGTGGCCCCCAAGCCTGTGGGGCAGGTCCCGCTCACACGGGAGGACACTGATGCTTGGGAGGGAAGGGACCTGATGGCCAGTGAAGGCGTCATTCAGAGCAGAACGGTGAGAAGGCAAGGGTAGGAGGGAAGGTGGAGGGCCAAGGAAAGGTGCACACCCACGGCCATCAAGCCCCAGGCCCTGACCTCAGTGGGGCAAAGCCCTGTCACCCTATCTGCCCCAACCTGCCCCGGCCCAGCTCACCTCATGCAATCATTCTGCAAATGGCTGATTTCCTTTGCGGTCCGCTGGGGCCCCCAGTCTTCCGTGTCCAGGAACCGGCACTCTTGGATGTCTAAGTCCCTGGAACGAGTGCACAGGAAGGGTTGGACCAGAGGGTCTAGAGGTTGGGGGAGGGTGGGGTGGGCAGTATGGGGGGTGGGGTGGGGGAGGCAGCCCAAGGCCCAGGGCCTGTCCATGGGTCTCCCCTCTGCCCACCCCAGGCTGAGTCCTGGCCCAGGTCTGAATTTTAGCAGAGAGAAGCCCCCTCTGCCTCCCTCCCCTGCAGCCTTACTCTTCAGGGTCTTTGGACTCAGTGGGCTCCGCTGTGCTCAGGAGGGTGAACAGGAAGGTCACGGTGAGTTCTGGTTGCAAGTCCAGCTCTTGCTTTGAAGAAGACGGCTTTGGCAGAGAAGGTGCCGTGGTGAAGGCACAGCATGAGGCTGGCAGCCCAGGACATGCCACCCTTCCTGCCACCCCTGCTCTCTGCCTTGGGAAGCCCTGGGGCTTCCTGTCACCTCTAAGCCTGGCTCCCTGGAGACTTGAGGGTCTTCTGGCTTCGGCTTCTCAGCAGGCTTCACCACGGGCTTAGAGTAGACTTTTCGTCTGCCCCTGGGAGACTGAAGGAGACGGAAGCCCATTTGGGGGGCCATGTCCACCATCCTGCCAGTTGCCCCTTGCCAGCCCTGTCTGGTTTTCCTGGGGCAGCCTCCAGTCTGGAGAGCCTCCACCACCAGCTCTGTCCAGCAAACCAGACCCCTCAAAATTAGGGTTACCACATTTAGCAACCAAAACACAAGGACACATGGTTCGATCTGAATTTCAGACGAAAACCAAGCACTTTTAAAAGTATAAGCATATGCCATGCAATGTTTAGGACATACTTATTCTAAAAAAATGATTCATTATTTGTCTGAAATTCAAATTTCACTAGGTGGCCCATATATTATCTGACAACATGCTAATACTGACAATATTTCATGAACTGAATCCCAGCAGATGCAAGTTATTGGGTGTGGGGGCACGAGGGGCACCCTATTGAAAGGAATCCTATACAAGCTTATAAAAAAGTAGAGAATCCCTCCCATTTTTGGTGTAGAAATTATCAACTGGACATGGAGAAGTAAATAGTGTGGCATTCAAGCCCCTGTTATGAACACCCTTGTTTGTAACCCCCTTGGTATTCCACTGTCCCTGAATAAGGGTCTACTCAGACCCGCCAGGAACCTCACTTCCCAACACCAGCCCGAACTTACCCCACCTCCAAGCTCTTGCCCATGCTGTTCTCCTCTTTCCTGCTCCCCCCCAGCTCCACAATCTGAACTGGACCCGCTCTTTTCTCTGCTGAGCAAATGCACCTCCCTGGGACCCCCTTGGACAGGTTCACAGGGGAGCCAGAGCTGGGCTGAGCCTGAGGATGCTTCTGTCTCTACAAGGCGGTGTTAGATGTCCCCCCGAGCAGGCTTGAAATAGCAGCTTCTCCCCAAGGGACAGAAAGTCTCAAGTCAATAGATGGAATCGTCACCATTTTTCACTTCCAGATTTTTCCGAATCTTGTACATCTGCGGGCCTAGCGATGGAGGACAATGCAATCAGATGGCAAATAGTGACCTCAGATGTGTCCTTCACACCGAGCTCCATCTGGGCTTTTGACAGGCCCATGGGTTGCGGCAGGGATCCCATGTCATGTGCTCTCTGCAGTACATCGAGCCTTTCCAGATGGCCTAATATATTGTAATTTTTGTCCACATGATGGTAACAGGATCTTGGTGGCCAGAAATGCCCTGGGGGGGACGCGGGGGCTGCCCAACTCCGGGGACTCACTGAGCTCCAAGGTGATACCAATGCTCACGTCACCAGGTTTGACTTGTCCCAGGGGGAAGCTGGCAACATGTAATAAGATCTACGAAAACTAACCAGGACCTTGCTCCTGGTAACATCCACTTTGGTAACTAGTCCTAAAGACACGACTCCATGGGAAATAAAAATAATTTACACGGAGGCCCATTTACACCAAGAAGAAAAACTGGAAGCAGCCTAAAGGGCCCAAATATAAGAAAAGGTCAGTAAACAATAGCATGAACATGATCAAACACAGTTCACTCTGCAGTTAATGGTTCCCAGGAAAGGCTGGCTGACCAAGTGCTGTCTGGGGGACAGGCCCCGGCAGGGTCCTGAGGATACACAGACAGGTGATGGTGACCCTGTTCTGCCCAGGAGAAGCTCCCGGGGCCAGGGGAGGCCCCAGGTTCTCAGGTGGCCCCAGCGCACGGAGATGTGCCCTAACTGAAGCCGGTACAGACAGCCCTGGCCATGAAAGAAGGGAGCCACACATTCAGCTTAGTGCTCCAGACTCCACTGTGAAGGTGCTGCTTGAGCATCAAGAAGTGGGGGATCTTGGCAAGAGGAGAGCAATCCAAAGGAGGGAGCAGTTTGGGGCAGGCCAGTGCTGAGGGCACTCTAGCTGGGACATAGTGTGAGGGGCCTGGGCTGTGGCCCCAGGTGACAAGGCATGGGAGACCTTTGTGTGTTTCTGTGTGGGTTGTTTGGGCCGTAACTGGGATGAGGAGATACTGGGGGCAGGAAGCCGAAGGTCTCGGGAATGGAGAGAGGCAAGCACAAGCTGCTCCATGTGACAAGTGTCTACATGGCAAATATCAGGGAACATGTGCAGGAGACGCGGTTACACCGCAAAAGGAAGCCTCACGACGGTCTGTGCCAATATTTCTTCAAGACGCTGCTTTCCATTCTTTTGGGTGTTAACACCCAGAAGTGGAATTGTATCGAAGGGTTTTGAGCAAGGGAGAAACAGGATATTATTTCTTCTGGGAAATACAGTCTGGCTGCAGTGTAGACAGTTTGGAGAGGTGAGAGGTGGCCAGGAGACCAGTGCTGTCCAGTGGCTGTGGGGCAGAGGGATGTTGAAGTTAGGGCCGACGGGACAGGACGAGGGAGAGGAAGGGCTGCAGATGACCCCCGGGCTCCTGGCTTATGTGGCGAGGTCAGCTGGGGGGATGCCGATGGCATAGGGAGCACAGGAAGAGGCGAGCTGGTGGATGAGCTGAGTTTGAGAGGACTTCTGAGTCGAGGTGTAGTTCTAGATTCTGGTTCGGAGCTCAGGAGGGAGGGAGGTATGGGATGGAGATCAAGACTGGCCATGAATGAGCCAGAGGGCGGCCCAGAGGGCCTCTCCTCGTCTGGGGAGAGCCAGCAGGTTGGAAAGAAGGCCCAGGACTGAACCTGGGTGTCCTGATATTTCAGGGGAAGTCAAGAAAGAGGGGCCAGCAGTGCCATGGCCCCCAAAAAGGGTGTTCTCAGCCAGGCTGAGAGTGTGGCAGCGACCTGAGCCTGTCGCACTGGTCATCAGGGGGTCGCTGGTTGCTTCTGCCTGAGAAGTAACGGGAGCAGCCGTGGCACATATGTCCTGGGGCCTCCTTGAGCCAAGTGGGAGAATTCCAGACAGGAGGGGCCGGGGCTCCCTAGAGGCCTCCCTCGCAGGCAGCCCTACGTTGTGGGAGCAGATGGGACGGCACAGAAAAAACCCAATGTGAGGGCAGAGCAGTGATCACAGGGCTACTAGAGGCCAGGCTGGCAGTCCTCCGTGCAAGGGGACAACCCTGGAGACACAGCCCAAAGAAGGCTTGGCTTCCTGGGCCTCCCACCTTCGCCTCTGCCTCGTTCAAACAACAGTCTCAAATAAGCAGGAACTTTTTAATCAGGATTTTTTTTTATTCAAACAACAGCAACATAATCTTTCTTTACACTCCACACCACCTGGCAGCTCCCGACTCTGCAGGACTAGGACACTTCCCAGGAGTTCCGCCCCACCAGCCGGCGAGGACAAGAATTCTTCCGGTGTCCAGCTCAGGGGCATCCAGGCCCACCCCGGCAAGGGGGCTTGCTTGGGGGGTCTGACAAAGCACGAAGAGCTGAATAGGTAGCCCGGGGCTCCCAGGCCTTGCAAGGGCTTTCAGTAGTGCCCACCAGGCCTGCCCTGGGGTCTCAAGTCCCCTAACCAAGCATGAGCGCATCTTCCCTGACACTCTGCTACCACCAGCCCTGCCACACTCCTCGCAGCCTCTACTGCTGTGACCCCGGAAACGTCCGAAGATGCACCGGCGTGGGGTAGCTGCAAAGCTGGCAGGTCTGGGACAAGGGTTAGGACCGTACAACCCTGTTTTCCCCTCTAGAGTGGAGGAGACTCTGTGCGCTTTGTTTAGTAAGAAACAGGTGTAAATGACAAGTGGGGCACCTCCCACCACAGCCCCCTCCCCGGCCCTGTGCAGGTGTCCTGTCCAGAGGCCCGGGCCTCAGCTTCCGGCACCTGGCGGCCACACCCGGAAATGCACCCCCTTTGCCCCAGGCAGCCAGTGTCCCACCAGCCTGGCGTTTAACCGAACATCCCAACAGCAGAGCAGAGCAGAGCGATCAACCACAGCTTCTCCGAGCAAACGCTTCTGGTCTGAGACCCAACCAAGGTTTCCCCTCCCTCCTTCAAAATGTAAAATTCTACAGTGTCCAGGGTCTTCCTCTCACAGACAGAAATCTCCCACCCACAAATTCTCTCCTGGCCCATCTACAGAAACTAAGAGGGAACCCAAGCCTCTTTACATAGATGGGCTGGTGGCTGGGAACCAGGCCCCCGATGGAAGACAAGGCAGGGGGATCGCCTGGGCCGGGGCTGGTGCAGAGCAGCTGCGTTCCCCAACAACGGCCCGGGTCCCCGCTCACCTGCAACCCCAGCCCTTCCCCCTCCTCCGGCTGTGCCAGCAACTCCTACTCCCCCGTGTGCAGCCCAGCTGGAAAGTGGCGAGGCTCGGCTGGGAGGCAGGGACCAGACACAGGACAGCGGTGCGTGGCCAGGCCCAGAGAGCCCCATCTCCTGAGACGGCTGTTGCCACCGCACCAGCCCTCCAAGGAACGCAGGCCTCATGTAGCCACAGCCTATGTACAGGGAACAGGGCCAGGGGAGGGGACCCCAAGTGTCTTCTCCACGGGGAGGAGGAGCTATGTACACAGGGAGGGGACAGGATGGCCAGGGACACCCCCCCACCCCGACATCTCATTCAACCAGGAGATCAAACTGCTCAGCAGCTTCAAACTCCGCATTCATGGCCGCAGCCCATTCATCCAGCTCCGATTTCTAGGGGGAGAGAAAAAGGTGGCGGGTGAGCGAGGACGGGGGAAGGGGGCGTGCTGGCCAGAGCACGTGAACCCAGACCCTGCAGGCGCTGAGCCCCAGGCCGGCCCGAGTCCCAGCGGCCTCCCAGCGCGTCTGGGGCGACAGCAGAGCAAAGCCCTGGCCCTCACTCACCAGAATCTCAGGCACCTTTCTCTTCTTGCGCTTCTCTTTCACGGCCGGTGGGGAGATCCCGGGGAGAGTTGTATCTGGGGCCCAGGGCTTCACAGGGACCCTGGGGGCTTCGGTTAACTTGGAAGACACCACAGGCGAGACTCGGGCCAAGTCTTCTGACCCCAGCAGCCCCTCGAAACCAAAGCAAGACCGGCGGCCCGGGGTGGAGGTAGAGGCGGAGCCGAAGGTCTCCAGCCGGCTGTAGGATCGCCTGACCTTCTTAGACATTTCCAAGTCTCTGTTGTCCAGCTCTTCTTCCCTGAAGTTGGACTCAACATTCAGGGGGTATAGCACCGGGGTGGTGGTGGGGGTGACGGGTATATTACATGCCTTGAAGAGATCCTCCTTAGCAGGCTCCTTGCTAGGAGGGTTGTTTTCCTTCTCCAAGAAAAAAGCAATCTGGACCGGGACAGAAGAGAGAACACCTCCTTGTTAGTTAGCTGTGTTACATACTTTCCGAAAGGTCCGAGGAGATTCAGGGTGGAAAGACCCATAGGACACTTTTAAAAAGAGAAGACAAGACAGGTCAGGCAACAGATTGGACCTTGAGACAGACCTGGGGAGGGGAAGAAAAGAATCTGTCTGTCCTTGCTTCTGAGTCCACTTTGGTAATGCAAGAAGACTCCGCACCACCGGCTGTTGTCAGCTCCATTTCCCAACAAAAAGTGACCAGAATCTAGCCGCCCCTACTGACTACAAGCCCCCATCACGTCATCTAGAGCAGTTCGACAAGCTCCTGACTGCTCTGCCTGCTTCCACCTGGGTCCTCTGGTCCATGTGTCACACAGTTGGTGGCGGTTTTCCTAGCATGTCCATCCAGTCAGCAAGTACTTTCCGGTCACCTACCCTGTTTCAGGTACTTTCTAGGCACTGGGAGCACAGCCGGGAATAAAACAGAGAAAGCCCTGTCTCCATGGAGCTTCCATTCTGGTGGGGGTAAAACAGGTAATGAACAGGGAAAAGTCATGTAGCATGTTAGAAGTGTTAAGTGCTTTGGATAAAAACAGAATGAGATAGCACTGGGGTGGGTTGGGATTTTAAGTAGGTGAAGGTCGATGGAGGCCTCACTGGGGGACTGTCTGAGCTAGAACTTGAAGGGGGTGAGGAAGTCAGTCACAGGGAGGCCAAGTGTTGTAGGCAGAGGGAACAGAAGGTGCCCAAGTCCTGAGGTGCAGGAATGTCCGGAAAGGTAAAGGAACGAGGCCAGTGTGGCTGAGCGAGAGGAAGTGAGGAGGAACTGAAGATGGGGTTCGAGAGGTAATGGGGGCTGCTAGAGGGCCTTCTGTAGGACATTGGAAGGGGAGGCCCATGGAGACCCTTGCTCTGAGACCCAGGGAGCCACGGCAAGGTTGTGAATGGCAAAAGGCCTAATCTCATATGTGTATTAAGAGGTTCACATGTTGGCTCCTTAAAATTCCACTCTCGGCTCAAATGCTGCTTCCTCAGAGAAGCCGTTTTTGTTTTGTTTTGTTTTTATTTGACAGCAAGAGAGGGAACACAAGCAGGGGGAGTGGTAGAGGGAGAAGCAGGCTTCCCACCAAGCAGGGAGTCCGATGCGGAGCTCGATCCCAGGACCCTGGGACCATGACCTGAGCCGAAGGCAGACGCTTAACGACTGAGCCATCTAGGCGCCCCGAGAAGCCGTTTCTTACCACAGAATAGCAGGGAGCCCCGCTACCACTGATCTTTACTTCTGCCCCAACAACCTCTCTTGTACACTGGTCACCTATCACCCCAACGAGAACATGAGCTTGAGAGCAGGGGTCTTCATCTGTTTGGCTGACCCAGCCTCTAGCCAGCACCCTCCGCAGAGCGCTGTGTTGAACAGGTGTTCAATACTCACTGACTTAATGTACCCAAAACGCGTCAGTGAGCTTTATGGCAGCCAAAACGCCGTAGGAAACAGGACAAATTCAGTCCCTCTTGTGGTCTAACAGAAGGAATGACGTTGGTTATCAATAGAGACACTTCCTGGCTACAAGCACGGGCAATCTGAGTCTTAGTAATGAGTCAGAGTAAAAGGGATGCTGCACAAAATGGGGGTTAGCCCTGACGACCTCTTCCTCACCCCCTACAGCAAGCAGTCACACGAGTCCTTGCAGCTTCTTTGGCTCAATGTCATCAATCTATCGTTCGACCAACAAGAATGAGTGATTACCATGGGGAGGCAGAAGTCTCCACCCGCAAGACAACATGCAAACATTCGGATATGGAGAAGGCCTAAGGAGAACTACATAAACAGGACAGTGACAGGGCACAAGTGGTCAGGGAAGCCTTCTGGGAGGTGTCCTTTTGGCGGAGTACTGTGTGATGGGTAGGTCATGTGGTGAGATGACGAGCAGAGCATCACTCTGCCCTCACCTTACTTTAGGCCTCCGCCATCCTGCTGCAGGATTCCTGTTGTCTTCCTACCTGGTCTTGGGGTCCCGAGCAGGCTGTTTCCACCCCAGTCTCCACCCAGACCCCAGGGAGATTTTTTTTCTGAGCATACCTTAGTGACTACCTGAGACTTAGTGAGCTTGAGACTCCCCAAAGGCTCCCACGATGCCGAGGACAAAGCCCAAGCTCCTGAGTGTGGCGTTCATGCCTCCTGAGGAATGGCTCTGGCTTAACGTGCTCTATCGCCCAACAAGATCTGCCACAGACACATTGAACAATCTGCCGTCCTCCAGACCTCGGGATTTTCTTTGTGAATTCCAGGGCTCTGCCAACAGAGCATCCTTTGCCCAAACACTACTTTTCTTTAGAGACTCAGTTGAAACGTTTCCTCTTCTGTGAAACAGCCCCAGGGCCAGCTGGTCTGTTAGGTGCCTTCATAACATCTAGTACTTTTCTTACGGCAGTCCTCAGCACGCCATGCTGTTATCACTTGCTCATCTGTCTTTCTCCCCACTTGACATAAGCTCCCTGTGCTCCTAAAAGGCAGCTAGCATTTCTCACTTCTTATATCTTTAGGCACAGGTTTTCTGTTCATGAAACGTCCTTAATAACTTCTGCTGAAACAGTAAAAATGCTGTACACTTATCTTACAACAACCTGTTCTCACAAATTGAGGAGATGGACTAGAGAGAAGGAATATTTAGGACACGGCTCAGCTCTTAAGATGACGGTAGAGAACGTTAGGACATCAAGACCTAAACGTATGAAATCCACAGGGAGTGAGCAAGACTGGCAATGCATGTGGGTGTCCAAAGGCAAAGTGTTTCAAAATACAGATGCTTCCCGACCTAATGACGGTTTGACTTAAAGTTTTTCAATGTGATTGTGGAGCAAAACTGATATGCATTCACTAGAAATCATACTTCAAATTTTGATCATTTCCTGGGCTAGTGATACGTGGTAAGATCCTCTCTCATGATGCTGGGCAACGGCAGCAAGCTACAGCTCCCAGTCAGCCACGCCATCCCGCAGTAAAACAACTGATAAATTTACAACCATTCCGTTGTTTGCTTTTAGTACAGCATTCAAAAAATTAGAAGATATTCAACTCTTCATTATAAATAGGCTTTGTACTAGATGATTTGCCCACCTATACGCTAATGTAAGTATTCTGAACACATTTAATGTGTTGGGCATGCTAAACTAAAGTACAATGTTTGATAGATTCGGTATATTAAATGCACATTTGACTTATGGTATTTTCAACTTATCATAGGTTTATCAGAATGTAACCCCGTCCTAAGTGGAGGAAGATCTGTACCTCAAAACTGCTCCCTGGGCAGATGTGAGCAGCCAGTATGTCCTGCCCAATCTCTAGAGTGCCCTGGATTCCACTCCATTACGAAGATAAAAATGAACTCACCCTTGGGCTCCTTCGAGGTGTGTGGACAGGCGGGATCTGTGGAGACAATAATTGATAACATAGCCACCCCCAATTTTGGCTCCCAACCCACAACCCCTCTCTCAGTCCTCACCTCTACAGGTTGGGCTACGATCTTCTTCAAAACGATGGGCTTTCTGACTGGAGCCGCATGGGGTGCCTAGAAAAGAAGAGTGAATATGAACTCCACATTAGTCCAACGCCTTCCGGGGCAGAAACTGAGAAAGCCGGGGCTCACCTTGGGCCAGATTTCAGGGAGGGTGCTCGGGAGATCAGGGCCTGATTTCCGCTGGGACCTCCGCAGAGACTGAGTAGGAGATGGGGCCCCGGGCCCTGGGAAAAGAAAAAAGTTAGGAGGTAGGGTAAGACTCCAGGCCTCAGAGTCTAGAGAACAGATTCAGGAGTGAGCGAGAGGTTCCCAAACAAGCTCCTTTCCGGGGCAGTGAGCCTCCTACAGCGGTGGGGGGAGGGCCTCCTCGCGGGACTCCGTCCCTCAAACGGCTAGGCCCCGGGCTCCCGCGCGCCCTCCGCTCACCAGAGAGCTGGGCGGACCCTCCGGACCTCGTTCGCCTCTCGGACATGTTAGCCTTGGTCTCGATCTCGGCCGCCGCCTCAGCCGCCGCCGACGCCGGGCCTCGCGCCAACCCGGAGGGCCGACGGAAACCTAAACGTTCGAATTACCCGCTCTGCCTGGAGGAAGCGGAAGTGACGCAAGGAGGGCGGGCCGCCGTGTTCCGTTCACCGTTCGTCGATCTTCACGTCTGGCGTCAGCAGGGGCGGGGCCAGCGGCACGCTGGCGTCATCAGAGCGCGCCGCACCCGGAAGAGACGTGGCAGCAGAGGGATAATCGGAGCGGCCCGAGGTAGAGAGCGCAGAGCGGGAGCTCCGGTGAGCGCGGTGTCTGTTCTTCCGCGCGTCGGGCCAGGGCTCGCGCCCGTCGGGACCGGTGCGGCGGTCGATCGGTAAACACGAAGAGAGGGGTATGTGTTGAAGGTGGGGGCGGGGCTTGGAGGGGGTGGGGCTCAGGCGGAGCCCCTGGGGGCGGGGCCGGTGGTTTCGGAGGCTCGATGGTGGAGGGACCTGGCTGGGGGCGGGATCCAGGAGGAATGACAGGTCACCGCAGGTGGGATTCGTTCGGGGGGCGTGGCCCGGAATGTAGAGGGGCAGTGGGCAGTAATTGGGGGTTGGGGCGATTATGAGAGGTGTTTAGGGGAGTTAAGAGTGGAAACGATCTGGGCTTGTGAGTTCGTAGTGGCGGACACCGGAACCTGGCTGTCAACTCAGACCTCTTCCTCAGGGTCGAATATGGGACTTTGCAAGTGCCCCAAGAGGAAGGTCACCAATCTGTTTTGCTTCGAACATCGGGTCAACGTCTGCGAGCACTGCCTGGTAGCCAATCACGCCAAGGTGGGGCCTTCAGGGCAGGGGCTGAGCAGGGCAGTAGGTGGGCAGGCGGTATTGGTTTTCTCCAACTCCATGAAGGGCCAGGGGTTGGAATGAAGCCCTCCTGGAGCTTTTGTGCTGGGCTCTATCTCCGGAGAGCCCTTAAGGCAGACTCTGGCACACTGTGTGCTCAGTAAATATTTATTGATGGAAAAACGAAAGGATGAGTCTCCTCTGTACAAAAAAGCAGCTGGGCCTTGAGGAGATGGGCCCCAGTTGTGATCTCTCTCTCCCACTCCAGTGCATCGTCCAGTCCTATCTGCAGTGGCTCCAAGATAGCGACTACAATCCGAATTGCCGTCTGTGCAACATACCCCTTGCCAACCGGGAGACGACCCGCCTCGTCTGTTATGGTGAGGCCTGCCCAGCTTGGTGACCAGTTTCCAGGTCCTCTCTAAGCAGCAGGGCAATGAGATCTCCCAAAGCTTGGGAGGCTGGAGCCCCAAATTCTAGTCCTGCTATGTTATTTACCTGCTGTGTGAGCTCAGGCAAGTCATTTTTTCTTTCTAGGCCTCAGTCTTTTTCCCTAAAAATTAAAGCTCCTGGTTTCTTACCTGCCCATTTTGAGGGTTGGGTGAGAGCCAGTCCAACTTGTGGGTATCATTTTGACTGTGAGCAGTAGCTGGCTGGACCAGCAGGAAGCTGAAGGGATGAGGCTTTTGGACATTTAGGATCTGTTACTCATTCCAATTAAACAGGAAGGGAGTTTCTCCAGTACATTCAGCCAGAAGAAGTCAGCAGTCACATGTATCATGACCTTGAGCTGACTGTGGTGTAAGAGGCTTAACTCCCATTTTTTGAAGGAGCTAGTGCAAAAGAGCTTCGTGTGTGTTTCTCAGTGTGATGAGCGTGTGTGTATATATACATGAATTTAATGTGTCTTATGACTTTACGTGTGTTAATTAGTGCCTTTAGTACCTGCGGATGAGTGAATGGGTAAATGTGCGTGAATGTATGAACACGGGTGTGTTGTGGGGTTGCAGGAGAATGTGTGGGTGACAGCGCTTGAGTTTTAGCAAATGTGAATGTATAGATGTGTATATGTGGGAGTTAGTTTGCCAACGTGGTGAAACAGGGGATGGTACTTGTGTTTGATTATATGTATATGAGCATGTGTACATTTGTGCCCATAGGTGTGTACACGCATACGTGTGCCTGTGTGCGTCTAGGAACTTTTTCTGAAACTGTTCTTAACTAGCTGTTAGCCCGAGGAGCTTGTGATGAGTGCATGTTCAGCGAGGCCTCGCTTTTAAGGGTCGCTGGCATCTTCTTCCCACCCTAGGGGGCTTCTCCCTTTTACTGCGCCGGGGTAGCATCTGCCATGACTGAGTTCAGGTGGCGGTGGCCAAGAAGGCCGAAGTCTCAGGGAACACTGATGAAATGGACCTGAGTGAGGACAGGAAGGAGAAGGCTGTGGGCTATATGTGTGTGTGTGTGTGTGTGTGTGTATACATCCATGTAGCAGGCGGGGGGCTGCTGCTGGGCTAGACGTCCTAAGTGTCTTCTTCTTCATGCCTCTCCTCCCCTATTTCATGGGCCCTAAGACCTCTTCCACTGGGCCTGCCTCAATGAGCGTGCTGCCCAGCTGCCCCGAAACACAGCTCCTGCTGGCTACCAGTGCCCCACCTGCAGTGGCCCCATCTTCCCCCCAACCAACCTGGCTGGCCCTGTGGCTTCTGCACTGAGAGAGAAGCTGGCCACGGTCAACTGGGCCCGGGCAGGACTGGGCCTTCCTCTGGTGAGAATCTGTCTGTCTGTCTGTCTGACTGACCATCTGCCCTGGGTCCCACCTGGGCCAGATGGGTGGGGAGGGACAGCACCGGCAGTCTGGTAATACAGGTTCCTTCCGCCAGATCGATGAGGTGGTGAGCCCGGAACCCGAGCCTCTCAACACCTCTGACTTCTCTGACTGGTCTAGCTTTACTGGTAAGTGGTGGTCTGCACTGCCCTTGGGGGCCCTTGCCTCCCTGCTCTGCTGACCACTCTCTTCTTGCCACAGCCAATGGTACCCCTGAACAGGAGGAGATAACCAGTGCTTCTGCTGCCCCATCCTTCTACGGCCAAGTCCCCCGGCCCCCTGCTTCCCCGAGCCGACCCGAGCAGCACACAGTGATCCACATGGGCAATCCTGAGCCCTTGACTCACGGTGAGCCAGGGAACGGTCCAGTCTAGAGGAGGATAGAAAGGAAGTGGGGTGGCTCGCGTGGGGGGAGCTCAGGGTTCCAGAGGCCCACCCGGGGGGCCCCCTCCTCACTCTGACAGAGACATTACCTCCCCACAATTCTGAGATGGTCTGTCGGGCTGAGAGGGCAAGGACCTCCTGCCCTCCCCACTCCCCACCCTGCCGCAGGCCAGTTTCTCTGAGCCTGTGGATACCGGTGGCTCTGCCCCTGCAGCCTCAGCCCCGAGGAAGGTGTATGACACACGGGATGATGACCGTTCACCAGGCCTCCACGGGGATTGTGATGACGACAAGTACCGTCGCCGGCCTGCCCTGGGCTGGCTGGCCCAGCTGCTCAGGTATGCATGGTCAGGTGGGCCCGGATGCCAGGAGCGGGGAGGAGAGGAAGTGAGAGCCAGAGGCCCTGGGCATGATGACTGCATGATAGATAAGAGGGGCTTCGTCTGGGTAACAGTAGTCCCTGGGGTCTGGCTATGCAGAGAGGCTTCAGCTCGGCCCTAGAAGTCTGCTCCACTGTAGGGCTGTTTCCTCGCCTGCTAGGTATCTGAGGCTTGAGGTTGGGCTCTTTGAGGCCCGTTCCTGCTCCGACACCACCAGAGCCTAGTGACCCTGCCGTGCCTGACACATCCTAGTCGCCTCAGCTGGTTTGAGCTGCACGGTCCCCTGTGTAACGAGCAGGTGCAGGGATGAGCCTGCACACCGGAAGCAGCAAGGCTCAGGAATGGCGGCACCAGGGCCAGAAGACAAGTGTCGTGTCTGGGGTTCCTCTCCGGGTCGAGGGGCTGTCAGGGATTGAGAACCTGACCTGACTCTCCCCTCGTCCCCCGCAGGAGCCGGGCTGGGTCTCGTAAGCGGCCGCTGACACTGCTGCAGCGGGCGGGGCTTCTGCTGCTCCTGGGGCTCCTGGGCTTCTTGGCCCTCCTCGCACTCATGTCTCGCCTGGGCCGAGCTGCAGCTGACAGCGATCCCAACCTGGACCCACTCATGAACCCTCACATCCGGGTGGGTCCCTCCTGAGCCTTTGCTTGTAGCCAGGCCAGCCTAGGACCCGGGGGCCTGAGGTAGGGAGGCCTGGGGACTTTTTCTCTGCTCCTCTTCTTCATGCCTGAGACACTAAGATCCCAGGCCCAGTCAAGTCCACTAGAGTGGCTGCTGGCTGGGCCTGGGGCCCCTGCAGGTCAAACGTTTGTCTTGACCCACTTACCCTGGGTCTCCAGCCTCCCGCCCTCCTCCCCACGAAGGAGATGACAGGTGAAAATAAATGACAGACTTTATTAAAACACCGAAGCCTCCTTTTCCTTCTCCCTTCTCAGCCCAGTCCTCAGGCCTCAGTGGTTCTCCTGACGGTACTGGATGGCCAGAAACTCAAGGGACAGGCGGTTGAAGAACATGGCTCCATTTAGCACTGAGCAGAGGAGGGAGCCCCTGTCAGCATTCCCTGCCCACTCTCTGCCGTGTCTCCGGGATCCAAAGCTCCCCCTCCCCCTTAGCAGGACCCTCTTCCCAACTCACTCAGGATGGTTAGGGCAAAGCACCGAAGAAACTTGTCATCTGTCATCTCAGCGTAGAGTGACCCCATGGCAGCCCAGCAGATGCTCATCACCTGGGAGAACTGTAGGCCCCATCCAGTGGGAGAGTGGCCCCCTGAGACAACAGCGGGGTTTCCATCAGCCCCTGGGCCTCCCCCGACCAGCCCTTGAGCCCCGGCCCCAGTCTACCATCAGGACAACTGTGTAGTGGAAGCTCATGCGGTCGTAGCGGTGGGTGACGCAGAAGTTGTGCACGTCGCTGGCAAAGACCCCAAGGTGTATGAGGAAGAGCATCAGGGCAGCTGCAGTGAGCACCATGCCTTGTGGGAAGAAGAGCACAGCCAGCCGGTCCCGCCACCGCATTGTGGTGGCCGCACAGACTCAAGGCCAACGGTGGAAGCTGAGCAAGCCAGCACTGTTCAGGAGAAGCAGCTGACCCCTCCGGTTCTAGAGCGTACGGTCTGGAATCGCAGTGGGATGCTAGAACCATGAGGACATAGGAGGGGACGAGATTCTAGAATACAGGCTGGTTCCAGCCAATACAGGAGTGGTTCATGGGGGCGCCAGGGGAGCTCCACAAATTATGGAAGGTCGGATGGAGGGCTGAAGGTACAGACCAGCAGGAGTGTTGAGGAAGGGACGGTGTCCCTTATCATCCTGCCTGCATGCACACTTTGCGTTCTTGTGCACATCTCACTGAGTCCGACTCTTCTCACTGAGTTGACCCCCCACGCCCCCGCCTCCTACCTACCACAGAGGAGGCACTGTGGGCACATTTCTACAGAGCCGGGTCTCAGAAAAGTGGAAGGGCATGTCCTAGGTCCACAGCAAGTCTTAGGCCAACGAGAGACGAAGCTCTGGATGTGTAGCTGGTGGGCATTCCCAGGTGAGGAGGCCTGGGCTGAATGACAAGCTCCAAGTATTTATAGCTCCGTTCCCGGATGGGGAGGAACAAAGTGAAGGGAAGCGATAAGAGCTTGCCCAGAGCTGTCCTGGGACCTTCCCCATGCCCTCCCTAGGGATGGCCCAGACAGCAGTGGACTTTTCCATCCTCCCCAAAATGTCCGAGGACCTGATGCTGACCAGCTTTCTCCTGTGCCACCTTTAAGCACTCAGCACTTCACAGCCATCACCTCTGTCCTTTCCAAGAGTCCCAGATGAGGCTGGTGGCATAAATTCTGTTTTGCACACAAGTCCGAGGTACAGAGGAAGTGTCAGCCCAGGTGCTCACAGCCAATGAATGAGGGAGTCAGTACTAAGATCCAGTTCTACCCGAGGCTGTGACTGGGCAGGGACACTTACAAGCAACAAGAAAACATTTCCTCCATACGTGGGAGAGGTGAAAACTCTAGGACTCTCAGCAGTATCACCCACAAAAATGGGCAGAAATAGTGTGGAGGGACATGAAAACTCCCAGGAACTAGACTAGAAGAAGGATAACTTGAACTCAGCCACCCCCATGGCCTCCTTTCTGTCTGCCTGCCCCAGAAGTTAGGTTCAAGGTCCGGCCAAGACCCTCGGTCTCCTGCCACATCCATGTTTACTGTCTAGTGGCATTAATCACAACAGTCCCTCAGACCCCCATTCTGACACAGTACAGGGGTGACACCCCCCATGCCTAGCCGTTGGCCCACTGTTGAAACCATTGTTCGCACCTCCGTTCTCATGTGAATACAGATGAACTTTCATTAGACGTTAGGGCTTCTGGCTCAACACCATTTAAAAATGACCCAAGTAGCACATGACTACATTCTTGTAAAAGGTGTGTGTAATACACAGCACACAGAGGAAAAGGCAATGACAGCATGCCACCCCCCCCCCCAGCCTCCTACCTACCTAACAGAGGTAACCCCCTCAACAGTTTGGTGAGTGGGCACCTTTTGGGTCCCCTCTTGATGTAACTTCATGTACCTACATGTACATCTACATGGATAATTTAAAAAAGCATTCTAGAGAGTCACCAAATGTATTGTCAGAGTATAATTTTCAAAAAGTTAAAAATATGATGCTAGATCTGGAATGAACATGTAACTAAGATGTATAAACCCAGCAGTGAGGGGTTCCCCCTCAGTAAGGTGGTAATGCGTCTTGGGGACCTGGATATGGACAGGCATTTAAAGAGCAATATTAGAGGGGCACCTGGCTGGCTCAGTCGGTTAGGCGGCTGCCTTCAGCTCAGGTCTTGATCTCGGGGTCTTGGGATCTAGCCCCCTGTCGGGCTCCCTGCTCAGTGGGGAGTCTGCTTCTCCCTCTCCTTCTTGTGTTCTTGCTCTCACTCTTGCTCTCTCTCGAGTAAATAAATAAAATCTTAAAAAAAAAAAATAAAGAATGTTAGAGTATGATTCTAGGTTAGATACAAAACTGGTTGATGTCCTACAGGACAATAAGAAATAGAACTTTTTAAGTTCTTTTTTCTTTTTTTTAAGACTTTATTTGAGAGAGAGAGAGCGCACAAGCAGGGGGAACTGCAGAAGGAGAGGGAAAAGTAGCCTCTCCGCTGAACGGGGGAGCCCAATGTGGGGCTCGATCCCAGGACCCTGGGATCATGACGTGAGCTGAAGGCAGATGCTTAACTGACTGAGCCACCCAGGCACCTCTGGAGTTACTTTTTCTACTGGATATAAATGTCTTGTATCTCTCCTGGACAGTATCTTCTTGTAATAATCAGCGTCTGAACATGTAATGGTAAATAGCAACATCAAATGTTCATTCCTGTGGGTAATTAAGGCCCCAGGATGGCACTAGCAGGACATGCTACACTCTTGGTCTTATTTCCAGATTTTGGATAATTTTTCTTAACAGTATTCTGCAACTTTTTAGTTTATAGACTTCTTGGAGTAGATAATCTTTATGCTCTGCATTTTTTAAAAAAAGATTTTATTTGACAGAGCAAGAACACAAGCAGGGGGGAGAAGCAGGCTCCCCCCCCCCTCCGAGTAAGGAGCCCAACGCGGGGCTCGATCCCAGGACCCTGGGATCATGACCTGAGCTGAAGGCAGATGCTTAGCTGACTCAGCCACCCAGGCGTGCCTATACTCTTCATTTTCTTGAGATTATAGCATCATAGGCTGCCTTTAAACATCCTTCGGAACATAAATGGAACATCTCTGAACACAGATTTCGGGGGTCAGCAAACTTTTCCTGTAAAGGACCAGATAGTAAATGTTTTACGTTTTGCTAGCCATAAGGTCTCTGTTGCAACTACTCAACATTTCTGTTGTAGTGAAAAAGCAGGCATAGATAATATATAAACAAATGGGCCTGGGTGTGTTCAAATAAAATTATAGACACTGCAATATTTCATATAATTTCACATAATTTTCATATTTTATGAAAATTGTCTTGGGACACCTGGGTGGCTCAGTCACTTGGGCGTCTGCCTTCGGCTCAGGTCATGAACCCAGGGTCCTGGGATGCAGTCCCGCATCAGGCTCCCTGCTCAGCCGGGAGTCTGCTTCTCCCTCTGCCTGCCGCTCCCCCTGCTTGTGCGCTCTCTCTCTCCGACAAATAAATAAATTAATTAAAAAAAAAAGAAAATCATCTTTTAAATCAAGATAGACATTAACATTACATTATTTTCTCTTTTTTAAATTTATTTATTTGTCAGAGCAAGAGAGCACAAGCAGGGGGAGCGGCAGGCAGAGGGAGAAGCAGACTCCCTGCGGAGGAAGGAGCCTCATATGGGACTCGATCCCAGGACCCTGGGATCATGACCTGAGCCGAAGGCAGATGCCTAACCGACTGAGCCACCCAGGCGTCCCACATTACATTATTTTCAAGTGTACAACGTAATGATTTGGTATTTGTACCAAATTTGTATTAAAAATGATCACAATAAGTCTAGTTGACATCTGTCACCATACATAGTTAACAAAATTTTTTTTTCTCCTGATGAGAACTTTTAAGAACTACTCTGATTATATGAATTGTACATAATTTTCACATCATGAAATGTCATTCTTATTTTTTTAACCATTTTAAAATGAAAAAAAAAAAAAAAAACCAACACACCAGTCTTAGCTCACAGGCCAAATGAAAACAGGTGGTGGGATGTGTTTGGCCTGCAGGACCCCTGCCAAAGAATAATTAAACAAGGTGGTTTCCATTCCAATACCTTCCCCCCACCGCCCCACCACCAGCCCATCACAAGTAATGTTTCAAGGACCACATGGATAAAGTCGTTTTCTCTATTAAAACTCATCTTAT
>NC_138379.1:6400023-6471927 GCF_054177405.1 Leptonychotes weddellii | reverse complement strand
GACCTGAGCCGAAGGCAGACGCTTAACGACTGAGCCACCCAGGCGCCCTGTCTTTGTAAATTTATTGAGATTTGCTTTAAGACCTAACATATGGTAAGGTTGTAGTATATTCTATGGAATCTGAAAAGAATTCAATATAAACCAAAAAGGTCACCCATATTAGTTCTTTAGATCTTCTGTAGCTTCCCTTTGCTTTTTGCCACTTGATCTGTCATGGATTGATAGAAGTGAATTAAAGTCTCCTATGACAGATATGTTTCTGCTTCATCCTTGCTTTCCTTCATGAATATATATATATATATATTATTTAAAAGATTTTATTTATTTGACACAGAGAGAGAAAGCACAAGTAGGCAGAGAGGCAGGCAGAAAGAGAGGGAGAAGCAGGCTCTCCACTGAGCAGGGAGCCCGATGCGGGGCTCGATCCCAGGACCCAGGGATCATGACCTGAGCTGAAGGCAGCCGCTTAACCGACTGAGCCACCCAGGCGCCCCCTTCATGAATATATTTTTAAAGTAATCTCTACACCCAACATGGGGCTCAGATTCATGACTCTGAGATCAAGAGTCGCATGCTCTACTGATTGATCCAGCCAGGCAGCCCTCCTTTATGAATATTGATGATAAGTTCAGGAGTAGAGTTAGGGAGATTATTTGGGAAATGTTGGCTATAGTTGGACAAGAGATGATGGTGGCTTGGAAACAAAATGTTGGAGGCAGAACTTACAGAACTTGCTGATGGACTAAATGTGGGGAAAGATAAGAATAAAAAGGAAAGATAAAAATAAAAAGAATAAAAAGGAAAGATAAGACAAAATGACTCTGAAAATGGCCAGGAGCCAAGATGGAAAAATTTAATGAGGGAACAGTTTTGGGGAATTCTGTTTTGGACATGTCATGCTTGAATAGCCTGTTTGCCATCCCCATCAAGGTGTTAAGTGGGTTGTTAGGCTGGGCTCTAGTCAGTACTGGAGACAGTAATGTCCAAGTCACCACAGCCATGGGACTGGATGAGACCCCTCAGGGAGGGGGAGAGCAAAAGGCATGGATCTATCCCTGTACTCTGCAGATTTGGAGGGAGTTGGTGTTTGCTTGTATTTTCTTTGTGAAGTGTGAAACAGTCACCAATTGAGAGTTGGGGGCATGTATTGGAGTTTTAAGGACTCTGGAGAAAATGTTATTTTAGAAAATGGGAAAGCAACGGGTTTGGAAGGATGGAGGAACTTGAAGTCATAAATATAAAGGGAGGCCAGTTGGCAACTGTGGCTCAGTTTTAGCTCTTCGGGTGCATGGGGTGGGTGGCTTGTTGGGCTTAACCTGCCGTAGGGTTTCACTAGCAAGTAATAGAAGGAGGGGGCAAGAGAGGCAAGGGGGCTTGTAAATGCCCGATGACCGATGACCCTGGTGGCAGGTTAGAGATGCTGGGGAATGAGTGGGGAATGAGTAGGGAATTGCAGCTGTGAGAGGTATTATGAGTAGCGACACTGTGCTAGGGTCACTGGGTCTGGAGTTCCTGGAGGCCAAAGGACTGTTAGAGTGGGTAGACAGGGTGAATGATCAGAGTTACAGAAGGTGGCGAGGCTTGAAGCTGAGGGCAAGGAGAGGGTGGCAAAGATGGGGCAGAGGGAAGGGTGGGTGGAATTGGGGAGGTCGTGAATCAAGAATGTCTGAAGCCTCATCCGTATGGACGTTCTTGCCCACAAGGAGGTGACAGTGATCAGCAACTGAGAGGTGTGGCACAGAGGACAGTAGGGATGGCAACAAGAGAGGTGTAGTTTGATGGCATGGTCTTCAAAGAAGCTGGGGTCTTAAAGGGAAGAAGAGTAGAAACTATCTAGAAGTGTCAAGGGGCCAGCCTCTGAGGCACTGGGTGTGAAAAGAAGAACTGTCTCCTTAGGCAGGTTTCCCTTAAGACAAAGGGAAAGGACCCTTCAGAGAGGGTTGGCTGTGGTCCAGAAGGTGGAGTGAAAGGGCTTGGGAGGTCTGGAAGGACATAAGGGTGTCTCCTCTGCCAGGCAGTGCATTGGATATGGAGGGTGCCCCTCGGAAGAAGCAGACAGGTTCCTGCCAAGTGCTCTGTGCCCTCCTTTGGCATCTTCTGAGTGCAGGGACTGTGGCTCGGTAGGCTTCTCCCCACCTAGCAGGGCGCACAAGGGGTGCTCAGAAAACGTGGCCTTCCCTCCCATTTACTGTGGCAGCCCCTTTTGCACTGAATCATCAATGTGACCCTTGAGGAGCGGGCTCAGGAGCATTTGGGAAGGAGGCCTGTGCCTGGGCACGTGCCTGTGTGTGTGTCGAGGGGTAGGGAGGGAGCCTTTGGACCCTGCCGCAAGCTGAGTGCTGCCCCTGTGCCAAGTCATCTCCTTTGCCCTCTCCCGCTCCCTTGCCCTCCCAGACACCATCCGGAAGATGAAGAACGACTTCCGGAAGATGGAGGACGAGATGGACCGGCTGGCCACCAACATGGCGGTGATCACGGACTTCAGCGCGCGCATCAGCGCCACCCTGCAGGACCGCCACGAGCGCATCACCAAGCTAGCAGGTGGGCCGGGTCCCGGAGCCGGTGCCGGAGCGGGCCACCGGGGGCCCTGGGGCTCACACCAGCTGTCCCCGTCCGCCAGGCGTCCACGCGCTGCTGCGGAAGCTGCAGTTCCTCTTCGAGCTGCCCTCGCGCCTCACCCAGTGCGTGGAGCTGGGCGCCTACGGGCAGGCGGTGCGCTACCAGGGCCGCGCGCGGGCCGTGCTGCAGCAGTACCAGCACCTGCCCTCGTTCCGCGCCATCCAGGACGACTGCCAGGTCATCACGGCTCGCCTGGCTCAGCAGCTGCGGCAGCGCTTCAGGTGAGGCCCGGGGGCCCTCGCCCACCCCGCCGGGGTCCGGGGCCTGCCAGTCGCGGTGCGTGGCCCCGCCCCGAATTCTGTCAGCCTGCCCTTCACCGCCACCTCCCACCTCGCAGGGAGGGCGGCTCGGGCGCCCCCGAGCAGGCCGAGTGCGTGGAGCTGCTGCTGGCCCTGGGCGAGCCGGCGGAGGAGCTGTGTGCCGAGTTCCTGGCGCACGCCCGAGGGCGGCTGGAGGCCGAGCTGCGGAGCCTGGAGGCAGAGCTGGGGCCCTCCCCTCCCGCTCCCGACGTCTTAGAGTTCACCGATCACGGAGGAAGTGGCTTCGTGGGTGGCCTCTGCCAGGTGGCCTCGGCCTACCAGGAGCTGTTTGCCGCCCAGGGCCCGGCGGGTGCCGAGAAGCTGGCGGCCTTCGCCCGGGAGCTGGGTGGCCGCTACTTTGCGCTAGTGGAGCGGCGGCTGGCACAGGAGCAGGGCAGCGGCGACAACTCGCTGCTGGTGCGGGCGCTGGACCGCTTCCATCGGCGCCTGCGGGCGCCTGGGGCCCTGCTGGCTGCGGCGGGGCTGGCCGAGGCTGCCACGGAGATCGTGGAGCGGGTGGCCCGGGAGCGCCTGGGCCACCACCTGCAGGGCCTGCGGGCCGCCTTCCTGGGTTGCCTGACCGACGTGCGGCAGGCTTTGGCCGCACCTCGCCTGGCTGGAAAGGAAGGCCCGGGCCTGGCCGAGTTGCTGGCCAACGTGGCCAGCTCCATCCTGAGCCACATCAAGGCCTCTCTGGCAGCTGTGCACCTCTTCACGGCCAAGGAGGTGTCATTCTCCAACAAGCCCTACTTCCGGGTATGGCCTGCCTTTGGGCATCCTCCCCCCCCTCCCCCCGCCGCCTTATTCTGGGCATTCTTTTATTCATCCTAGAGTTTGACAGCTATCAGGGCACACAGTCCTTGCCCAGGCACTCTGGATGTGGTTTCAGGCTGTCACAAGGAAGACTGGCACAGCCTGGAGGGGAGGGGAAGGCTTGGAGGGCATCTGCCAGCAGGGTCCCCAGCGCTGGCTTTGTCTTGTCCCTTTGCACTCCACCCCCCCCACCCCCCCGCCCCAAGCAGGGTAGCTGCTCTTGGGTCCTGGAGTGCAGGATGGAGCTGTCCCTTGGAGAGGGGCTAGGGCATTTAGAGTCCCAGAAGAGGGTCACTAGCAGCCCCTGCCTGGAAGAGGGGACCTGCTGTGTATCTGGGGCCCTCCTCCTCACAGGGCGAGTTCTGCAGCCAGGGTGTTCGTGAGGGCCTCATCGTGGGCTTCATTCGCTCCATGTGCCAGACGGCTCAGAGCTTCTGTGACAGCCCTGGGGAGAAGGGGGGCGCCACACCGCCTGCTCTGCTCCTGCTTCTCTCCCGCCTCTGCTTGGACTATGAGACAGCCACCATCTCCTACATCCTCACCCTCACCGATGAACAGTTTCTCGTGCAGGTGAACCACTAGCTCACAGCAGGGTCGGGGATGGTGGTCCCCCATGGACAGTGCTGTCATGGTCAGACCCAGGCCAGCTGCCTAGGCTCAGCCCACCCTCCCCCTGGCCCAGCCTGTGCCCCGCTCCTGCTTGGCAGGGGCCCCTGAGCTGCCCCCAGCACTCACTGTCTCTCTGTCCTCTGCGCCCCTGGCTCAGGACCAGTCTCCAGTGACACCCGTGAGCACACTGTGTGCAGAAGCCAGGGAGACAGCACGGCGGTTACTGACCCATTATGTGAAGGTGCAGGGCCTGGTCATATCACAGATGCTGCGCAAGAGTGTGGAGACACGGGACTGGCTCAGTACCCTGGAGCCCCGGAACGTGCGTGCTGTCATGAAGCGGGTGGTGGAGGACACGACGGCGATCGACGTGCAGGTGCTTCCCCCCGGGCTGGCCAGGGGGTCCTCATGCCTGCTGTGGGTGTGGGGGGAGTAACCCTGGGAGGATCAAGACATCAGTGCCTGCGTCTGTGGCCTCGTTCCTCCTCAGCCCTGACTCGGGGCATCATTGCCCCCATTTCACCTATGAGGAGACTGAGGTCTAGTCACCCAGAGAATCAGGGCGGGCAGGGCTACCACTGAAGATTGGGCCTCAGTACCAGGTCTTATGTCCCGCCTTTGCCCCACTCCCCCACTTCTATAAATAGTGACCAGGTACCAACCAGATACTAGGTCTCCACTACCCTGTGATTCTCATAATAAATGAGTTTGTAATTTAGGGTGTCCCGGGCCCTCACCCTGGGCACCTGGTGGGCAGGAGGCTCCCCTTGCTCTGGCCTCCTTGCAGTGCCTCCTTCCACCACTAGGTGGGGCTTCTGTACGAAGAGGGTGTCCGCAAGGCCCAGAGCAGCGACTCCAGCAAAAGAACCTTCTCTGTGTACAGCAGCTCTCGTCAGCAGGGCCGCTATGCACCCAGCTATACACCCAGGTCTGGCTGGCCAGGGTAACCCTGGGGGGTTGGAATGGACAAAGGGGGTTGGGGGTGCAGGGTGGGCTCTGATTGCTTGTCTCCTCCACCATCCAGCGCCCCAATGGACACTAATCTCTTGAGCAACATCCAGAAACTGTTCTCTGAACGTATTGATGTGTTCAGCCCTGTGGAATTCAACAAGGTCTGAAGTCCCCAGTGACCCCACTTTCCACGGGCCCTTTCGAAGGTTGGCTGAAGCAGTCGCACACTGAGTCAGGGAGCCTAAGACTCTGTGGGCTGTTTCTAGGAGGGAATGGTCATCCAGAGCCCCACCATCACCATATTCCATGGCCCTCTGCCCTGACCTTGGTGTGCTCCCAGCCTGGGTCTGGATGCACATCTAGAATGCCTGTTTGGCTCTTGTCCTTGTTGTCACAGTAGTCCGGGTCCTCCCCAGGGATTCCTGTCCACACCATAGTCTCTGCCCCAACCCAGCCCACATTCTAGGACCTGGTGTTCTTTTGCCTGTAACTCAGCAAGTCTCTCCCCTCCCCATGTCAGGGCTGACTCCCGTCTCTGCTTCTGATGTCATTGGGCCTTCCCTGTCTGTTCTCCAGATGATGGTGCCAACAATTGTATCTGTCTCTCCCTCTTACGGGGATCCTGGGACTTTTACACCCCATCGCAGCTCCTGGCCTCTTACTGTCTCTCTGGCCTGTGCACAGAATGTGGGTGCCCTCAGGGACCCAGTGCCCCTTCCAGCACCTGCTGTCCCCGGGCTGCATTCCTGTATCCTTGCCCGCAGGTATCGGTGCTGACGGGCATCATCAAGATCAGCCTGAAGACGCTGCTGGAGTGCGTGCGGCTGCGCACCTTTGGGCGCTTCGGCCTGCAGCAGGTGCAGGTGGACTGTCACTTCCTGCAGCTCTACCTGTGGCGCTTCGTGGCTGATGAGGAGCTCGTGCACCTGCTGTTGGATGAAGTGGTGGCCTCGGCTGCCCTGCGCTGCCCGGACCCAGTGCCCATGGAACCCAGTGTTGTCGAGGTCATCTGCGAGCGTGGCTAGGCCGGGCCGCTGCCATGCATGGGCCTGTGCAGTCGCCCTCCCCTCCCCGTCCCCTGGTGTCCCTGCGTCCGCTGGCCCTTCCCCTCGGGCCTCAAGACCCGCCAATAAAGACGTGTTGTTTCCTCCTCCCTCTTGCTTGCGGGGGCGGGGCTGGCTGGGGGTGGAGTTGTGAGGTGGCTCAGGAGGCAGCCGCGTCAGACCCGCCCCCCAAACCGATTGGCTGGAGTGTGGGCCCAGGATGGGCCGGGGGTGGGTCCACTTAAAGACCTAGGGACTCGAGCGGTAGCAGTCCGAGCTCAGGGACCCAGCAGGTGCTTGTGCAGTGGGCTGATCCTCCGCGTCTCCAAGCTCATGTCCTGGGGGAGAAGGTGGACTGTGCTTCTCTGACGGACTCTTGTGTACCCCCCCCGCCGGTGGAGCGGAGACCATGGCCTCTCCTCAGGGCTCCCGGGCTCCGCTGGAATTCGGGGGACCCCTGGGTAATGGGGCGGGGGTGGAATCTGTGGTCAGGCTCAGCGAGGGCTCAAACGGGGCGGGGGGTGGAGGAGCTAGGATCTGAGGGTGGAAAGCTTTGAAGGGTCTCCAGAAGCAGAGGGATCTGGGGCTTGCGAGGGACTGTCTGGGGAGGGGGCTGCACAGCACCGGATTGTGGAGTGGAGGATTGTACCAAGAGCAGGAGGAGGAACTTTGGGGGGGGAGAGGGGGCGGGGCCCAAGATGGAAGTCAGGGGAGGGGCTGAGGGCTGAGAACGGGATATGGAAGAGGGCAGTGGGAATGCTGAGGGGTCCTGGAGACGACAGGGCGCCTGGGCGGGGCGGGGGGGGTGTTGGCGTCGGAGGGCAGCTGCGGAGCCGACGCCCGACGCGATCGCCCCCGGTCCCAGGCGCGGCGGTGCTGATGCTGCTGCTTCCTGCCACCATGTTCCACCTGCTCCTGGTGGCCCGCTCGGGCCCCGCGCGCCTCCTGGGCCCACCCCCCTACCTGCCGGGACCCGAAGTGCTGTGGAGCCCGCAGATGCTGCTGCTGTGGTTCACCTGGCTCGGCCTTCAGGCGGCTCTCTACCTATTGCCGGCGGGCAAGGTGTGCACTCGGCTCGCGGGGGAGGCGGGCGGAGGGAGGGGGCTCCGCTGGAGAGAAGACACTCTCACCCCTTATCAGAGCCGCTTTGTGCCTGCAGGTGGCCGAGGGACAGGAATTGAAGGACAAGAGTCGCCTGCGCTACCCCATTAACGGTGCATGGACGCGGGGGCGGGGGGATGGCTCCCTGCGCTAGAGTTGTGCGGGTGGGGATGGAGCTCTAGGCCCAGTGGAGATTAGCCCCCAGCCCCAAGCTCCGTCAGATGCCTATTTTACGCTGTGTGCCCAGGGTAGCCTTGGGGGAATCTCACTGTCCCTCTCCACGTCCCTTGTTCCTCCACCCCTACCCGCAGCATTTGCTCTTACTCTCTGCACCAGAGCAGTGGTTGGGGTGACCCAGGGGCAGGGCCATTGACCTCCTTGGGCTTTGGACTGTGTTTGTGTATTAGGGGGGGTGAGGGGGGAGTGAAGGGGAAGGGCAGAGGTGTAGGGGCGCAGCCCCCAGGATTCATTGTGTACTGTGGTTCAGGCTTCCAGGCCCTGGTGCTGACAGCCCTGTTGGTGGGCTTGGCTGTGTCTGCCGGGCTGCCTCTGGGGGAGCTCCCGGAAATGCTCCTGCCCTTGGCCTTTGCGGCCACCCTCACCGCCTTCATCTTCAGCCTCCTTCTCTATCTGAAGGCCCTGGTGGCCCCTGCCTCGGCCCTGGCCCCTGGAGGGAACTCAGGTGAGAGGGGTCCCAGTAGGGTGCAGACAGAAGCAGATGGGGGTGCTCACTTGCATCTTCAGCCTCCGTTATTCTCCAGGCAATCCCATCTACGACTTCTTCCTGGGACGGGAGCTCAACCCGCGCATCTGGTCCTTCGACTTCAAATATTTCTGTGAACTGCGACCTGGCCTCATCGGCTGGGTAAGCTGGGCATGTCTATGTGGGCCAGGAGGAGGGGTGGGACGCCTAAGCAGTGCTTGGGCAGGACAGGGCAGGGCCACTATTGCGCAGAGGTAAACCATTAATCACTCATCCCACAAATATTTGTTGAGTGCCCCGGGCACTACTCTAGATACAAGGAGACAAAAGAGAAAAAAAGTTATGGGAAAGCAAAAAACAAACAAACAAACAAAACTCTGCCCTCGTGGAGCATACATTCTAGGAAAGACAGACAAAAACACGAGTGAAATATATGTAGCGTGGCAGGGGCGCTACGTGCTAGGGAGAAAAGCATGGAGGGAATTAGGTGAGCAGGTGCAACTTTAAATAAATCAAGCTCAAAATCTATTCTGAGGACAGGAGAGGCTGATGCTTTGCTGCCTGCTGGTCCTAGCGGTGCAGCACTTGAGACTGATCATTGGGTGAGCAAGCTGTCAATCACTAGTGGCCTCGAGGACATGCCAACTGTGGGTTTGGGTTATAATCACCCATGCTGGACTGTGGTCACGATTTCCCAAAGGGTCTCTTGGGCAAGGTCCCTCATGTCACCCTGGAAACTAGAGGTGAGAGGAGGCCAAGTGTCCACCATGGATCTGCACCCTGGCCCCCGAGGCGATTTCCCCATGTGTGAAATGGGATAAAGTTAGAACTTCCTGCAAAGGTTCTTGTGAGGGTTAGAAGTGGTAATGTTAATCACAGCACCAACCCAGTGCTACCAGAATGGGTTTACTCACACGAGTATTTATTATGTGCCAGACACATCATGTTTCGTGCTGCCCATTCACTATGTCAACGAGTCCCCAGACAAGCTCCGTGAGGCAGGTCCATGATTATCTCCATTTTCCACATGGGGTGGGGGAAAGGAGGCTTTGGAGGCGGGCTGGGGACAGACTGCCCTGTCCTCCCTTTCCCATGTCCCCAGGTCCTCATCAACCTGGCCCTGCTGATGCAGGAAGCAGAACTTCGGGGGAGTCCCTCCCTGGCCATGTGGCTCGTCAATGGCTTCCAGCTACTCTATGTGGGTGATGCTCTCTGGCATGAGGTGAGGCTGGACTGGGTGAAGAGGCAGGGAGGGCATTTGAGGACCTCATGGGGACTCAGTGGGTGTGTCTGGGTCCCACCCTTGCAGGAGGCTGTTCTCACCACCATGGACATCACACACGACGGGTTTGGCTTCATGCTGGCCTTTGGGGACCTGGCCTGGGTACCCTTCACTTACAGCCTGCAGGCCCAGTTCCTGCTCCATCACCCACAGCCCCTGGGGTTGCCCATGGCCTCAGTCATCTGCCTCATCAATGGTCAGTCAGGAGGGGGCCCCTCCCCCTTTCATTCATTCATGTTCTGTTTATTCAGCATCTGGTAGGTACTAAGCCTCAGGCACTCCTCTAACACAGGGGTGGAGGTTGGGGGTGGGGTGGGGTAGGGACTGGGTCCTAGGTCTCCAGGCCAACTGGGCTGTGGGTGGATGGTCAGGGTCAAGTAGAAGGCTCTAAACCTCAACCCTGACCACTTGCTCATGCTTTTCCCTAGCTGTTGGTTACTACATCTTCCGGGGGGCCAATTCCCAGAAGAGCACCTTCCGAAAGAATCCTTCTGACCCCAGAGTGGCTGGTGAGCTGGGTTTCTAGGGTGCCATGAGTGAAGTGGTGCAGCTGGGCTTCCTCCAGGTCCCCCATCCCATTCCCTGTCTTTCCCCAGGCCTTGAGACCATCCCCACAGCCACGGGGCGGCAGCTGCTGGTGTCTGGGTGGTGGGGTATGGTCCGCCATCCCAACTACCTTGGAGACCTCATCATGGCTCTGGCCTGGTCCTTGCCCTGTGGTGAGTGGCTTGGGAGGGCACAGGACGGGGACCGCGCGCGTGTGAGGGACAGAGGTGGTGACCACAGGATGCCCCTTCTGGGTGTGGAATGGAGAACGGGGATGCAGCCTAGTGGAGGGAGCAGTCAGGGAGCTGGGAATGGATTCAGTGAGTGGCTGGGGGCAGACCTCCCCGCCAGCCTCGCGGAGCCAGCCCCTTGCTGCAGACCCGGACCTTTCACCAGAGCCCGTGTCCCTGTGAGCCATTCGATGCGGAAACCTTTGCGAGCTGGGGAGCTGCTGGGCGGTCACAGCCTCCACTTCCCCACAGGAGTGTCTCACCTGCTGCCCTACTTCTACCTCCTCTACTTCACGGCCCTGCTGGTGCACCGGGAGGCCCGGGACGAGCAGCAGTGCCTGCGGAAGTACGGCCTGGCCTGGCACGAGTACTGCCGGCGCGTGCCTTACCGAATCCTGCCCTACGTCTACTGAAGCGGCTCCACTCAGCCCAGACGGGGGCAGGTGCCCACCCATCCGGCAGCGCGGCCGGCCCGGGAGCCCGGGCGCCACCCTGCTCTGAGCTCCAGCAAGCAGGGACCAACAGCCTCAGGGAGGTGCTCTGGAGCAAGGAGAGGTGCAGCCAGTGCCCACAAATGGGAGTGGAGGGGCTCGCTCTTCCTCCTGGATAAACATCTGGAACCCATGGTACCACTTCCCTCCCTTTCTGGGGCTAGGGTGTTTAAAAACTGGCTGGGTCAGCTCTGGCCCAGGACAAGCTGAGAGGTGGCTTGTGGGCCCAGGAGTCTGGGGTTGGGCGGCGGGGGTGGGGAGTGGGGGTGGGGTGGGGGGTTGGGGACACGACAACAGCTGTTCCTCAGAAGCAGGCACTGCTCATAGGGCAGACCAGTCACAGCTTTATTAGTGACAGAGGGATCCCAGTTCAGCCAGGGAGTTCCTCAATGAGAATTCTTGGAGCAGGTGGCAGGGAGCCTCCCCAAAGCCGCTCCAACTCGCCGGTGAGGGCTGCCACCTCCTCAGCCACCACAGCGTGGGCTCGATGGGCCCGGGCACAGTCCAGAGCCAGGGGTGTGAGCGCCAGCTCATTTTCATTGGTCCAAGCCAGTAGGAACTGGCACTTCTTCCGCGCCCGGTAGAGGCGATCTCGCTCTTCCGTGGCCACAGCTTGCTTCCGGGCCCGGCCCAGCGTCCGCGCCAGGTGCCCCAGTGCTGCCAGCGTGTAGCCTTTCTGGTCGGCCGGGCCTTCGCCCATTAGGATGCGGGCAGCTTCGCGCATGGCACCCCGTGTGCCCAGGGGCCCAGGCGGATGCTCGCCTGCTTCGAGCACCTGGGCGGCGGCCTGCAGGGCTTCCTCGGCAGAGGCGAAGACCTGCTGCGCGCCCAGGGCTCCGGAAACGCCGAGCAGCGTGGCACAGAAGTCGGAGAGCAGCGCATCGTCGCCGCCGTGATACAAGGCAAGAGTGTGCGCGTAGGAGAACAGCACGTTGGGCAGCTGGAAGCGCACGAGCGGCGAGGCCGGGCTGCGGCTCAGGCTGGCCAGCGTGGGGATACGGGTGGGCACGGCGGGCGCGCGGGCCTCGGGAGCGTCTTCGAGAAACGGCTCGGCGGCGGCCTCCTTCACGGGTTCCGGTGACGTCCTCGCGGGGGTGGGCTCCAGCTCCGCAGGGTCATGGTCCGCAGCATCATCCACCTCCTCCAGAAGCCGCCGCGACCCGGCCCCGCGGCCCCACCACCACGGCCGCCACGGGGGCAGCAGCCGCCCGGCCTCGCCACGGCTCAGCAGCCGCTCGAAGGCCGCCTTCTCGGCGGGGGCCAGCAGCTCCCAGAGCCTGGTGAAGCCGCCTGGCGCCGGGCCAGGCCTGAGGCCGGCGTCCTCGGGGTCGTCCTCGGTCTCGCGTTGCTCTCGCAGCCGCCGTAGGGCGCTGGCCAGGCGGCTGGGCGAGGCGCTGCGGCCGCGGAGCTCTCCCAGCACCTGGTCCCGGTAGAAGGCTTCGGCGCAGGTGCCATGCGCCCGGTAGCAGCGCAGCGAGCAGTAGGGCACATTACAGCGAGGGCAGGTGTAGCGCGCGGGCTGGGCCTCCCCGGCCGGGCAAAAACCACAGGGCCCGGCCGGCTCCATGGCAATTGGCGCCCCGCGCCACTTGAGAACGCTCACAGGCAGCGCTGGGCAACTTCCGGTGCTAATCGGTTACTTCCGCCTCCTTGCGAGGCCAACGGAGCGTACTCAAAGCTCCCGAGGACTCTCGGCAACTTCCGCCCACACTCGGAAGCCAAGCCCCACCCCTCTGTCAAATGGCGCTTGAGCAGGCGCAGGAGCGGGTCGGGACGCACAGGCCCCGCCCTGCGCGGTGAGCGAGGGAGGGCGAGTGCACCAGGCCGGTGCTCCGCTGGTACCAGCTCGCCCCCTAGTGGTTCCCTTTTTAGCACGATAGAGCCTCCTGGCAGAAATCGATCTTTGAGAAGCACCTACTCTAGGCCCCTAATTGCGCCAGGCCCATGGGGGATGAGATGCATCCCTGCACTGGAAGGGCAGTCATTCTACTAGGGGACACAGAGAAAGGGGAGTGTAGGAAAAGGGTGAAGATGGACTACTTGGCCTAGTCTCTGTTTATGTGTGTGTTGGAGCATTTCCCCTCTTGAGAAGAAAGCAACGTTTAACAGATATGTTATAATATAACAGATATTATTTCCCCTCCAAATCTATGGTTCATCTAACTTTAAGGTGAAGAATCCATACTAGGTGCCAAAACACATCGAGAAGCAAAGAGATGGGATCCCTGTCCTAATGAGCTTGGTTTGTGGTAGAGTGGGGTGATAACCCACACACAGCATGCCAAGGGCCCCAAGGACTTGATCCATGGCACCCACACTGGTTCTTTAGACCCACCCCCAGTAAGTTTCGCTTTCACAATACCTTGTATGGATCATCTACTTCCCTATCAAGATCTGGATGGATTTGATGACCTTTTAAGTCCGCTCATTTTTTACATCCCCATTACGACCGGTAGTCTCAGCTACTAGTCCCTTAACTGGTTCCCTTTCTTGCCAGTTGTCCAGAAAAACCAGCCAGAGAAAGCACTGGATCACAAGTCAGATCACATCAGGCCCTTGCTTAAACCCTTCCTTGTACTTGGTGACCCTCCACTGCACTTGGACTCAAACCTAAACTCCTGTCCAGGTTTGACAAAACCACACAGCTCTGCACACAGTTCTCTGGGCTGGACCTCTTTCGTCATCTATTTGATAGGCTTCAGGCTTCACACATCCCATTTTTAGAGACCTTCCCTAGGATATTATGTCCACCCCCAACCACCCCTCTTTCATTACAACACCCTGCTTACTTTCTTTGAAGCTCTAACACTTAACTAGCTTCTGCACTTAAACCACAAGAATCGAAACACCTAGAAAGGAGGTGACCGTCATTTTCTTAAAAGATTACTAGAGATAAAAATAGCCTGTATGTTTGCACACTATGTGGCAGGTGCTGATCTAAGAACTTCACATCCTTTATTTATTCTTCACAGCAACTCTCAAAAACATGATGGCAGAAACTAAATAATTTGAAGGTTGGAAGTGAGAAAATAAATGAAGCAAGAATTCAAACTTAAAAGGCAGTCCAAGTCTAGATCCAAGGTCTTTACTTCATGTTATACTGTTTTCCAAGAACCAGCAGGTTCAAAAACCTTCGCAAAACGAGTGGGTACCCATGTTGCCAGGGGAATCTCGAATCAGTCCCAGAGAATTCCATTCCTAGGAACACTCAATCAACCAACCCACCAACCTGAGCTACGATTAGGTTAAGGTACAAACAAGGTTACCACAGTGCCAATGTAATCAGGCAATGCTTTCTGTAGGGCCACTTTTAGGCAACAGGCTTGGGCAATGGAAGACCGAGTAAGGTAGAAGGGCCCATAGCAACCACCCGGCTGAATGCAAACAGGTCCATCAGGAAACCCACCTCAGAACAGCCGTAAGCCCTTGCTGACCAATGGGCTGCTTACAACCAGGCACAGGAACTAAAAAAAAGTAAAGTTCCACATGTTCCCCTACCTCCTCCCCCTCCCCCTTAACTACAGGCCCCCCACCACTGCCTCCTGGCAGACAGTCTCTCCTCTGCCCCCTTGCAGTGTATTCAATAAACTTCCATCTCCTCTGTTCTGCCTTGGGTGAATTCTTTCAGGGCCAGCACTGCTGACCTCCCAATAGGGTCGCCCCACTTTCCAGAGTAGGGACATTCTAGACCCCTGCCCTGGACTCCACTAAGGCCATAGCTGGTCCCAAGTTCAGGAAAGGTCCGACTGGCCTTCCCTGATACATCTTCTACTCACACTTCTCTACTGATGCCTACCGATCCTCCCAAAGAGATTTCTCATCTTCTCTGTTTAAAGAACAAGAACAAGGCGCCAGGGTGGCTTATTCGGTTAAAGGTCTGACTCTTGGGTTTCAGCTCAGATCTTTGAGCTGGAGCCCTGTGTGGAACCCCACGCTCAGTGGAGGGCCTGCAAAGATTCTCTTCCTCTGCCCCTCCCCCACTCTCTCTCAAATAAATAAATCTTAAAAAAAAAAAAAGGAACAAAAACAAAAAAGGATTTGGGAGAATTATCAAGTTATTTGGAGTGGGAAATTTCCCCAACTCTCCATCTGAAGAGTTACCATCTGGGGTTACCAATTTTCATAGTAAGCCTTTTCTTGTAGTTTACCACGCCTTCCCCATCCCAGCTGAGGGCCCCTGCCTCTTCCAACCTGACTGTGTCAAGAAACCAGAACCAGGCCTCACTGTTCTAATGAACACACCACCAGCCCTAGAAGCTGTGTATCTTCCCGAGGCCCTGCACGTGAAGATGAAACAGTGAGATGACTGAACTACGTGGCTTTATTGGGGAGAGCCAGGATTACAATGGACTTAAGAGTTGGCATTGGGGCCCTTCTTCTTGCCAAAAGTGGGCACAACGTTGACAAAGCGCCGGTTGTACTGCATCCGCCGTTTGGCTCGGCCTGTCTTCTTCTTCTTTTTCTCCTGTTTGGCCACCTGGGAAAAGGGAGGGATGGTAAGACCTTCCACGCCTTCCCTCAGTCTTAACTCCAGGCAGGGAGAAGGCGAACAGAGGAAAGACCAAAGGTCTTGGCTTAGCTTAAAAACAAACAAAACAAAACAAAACCCGCACACAGAAAAACAAAAACCCAAAGTCTAAACACCACCACTAATACTCTCACCTACCTTGGGAGTCTGCCCTCTTACTTTCCCAGCACGGGCCAGAGAGCCATGGACTTTACCTGCGGTGGGAAAGGAGGTCAGAAGACAGCAGAGCAAGAAGGCCCCACCCAGTAGAATCCCTTCTCCCTCAACTCAAGCCTTTGAAGATAAACAGGGACCAACAGGGAATGAGAACAAAGTTACAGAGATATGACCTCTGACCCAAGAGTGTTTATTTAGTATGGTATGTTCCAGGGTTTCACTTCAGGATTTTCCAGCCCCTGACTTTAAACAAGAAAGAAGAGTACCCTGGAGAATATAATCTAGTCTGGCTTGATCTTAGTGACCAAACAAGGGACTAGTAAATAACTGAAACCGAACGACGCTGTGGCTCAGTCTCCCATGGACCTCTTAATGAACAAGGTAAGCAGGAAGAACCACCCTGGGTTGAGGACACTGAACTTCACACCCCACCCTCATTATGAGTTTACAAACATTTCAAAGAACAATGCTCCCCAACTCACCTCCGAGCATGCGGCCGGCTACTTCCAAGGTGGTCAGAGCCTCCACTCCACATTGACCTAGGGTAGCCTCATCCTCCAGGGGCGTGCCTGCCAGGAGCACGACTTGATCTTCTGGCGCGATGCCCTCCAGGGAGGCTACATGAGCCTCGGGGAAAAATAAGACTCATCAGCGTTTCCGCGGGGAGGTGGAGACTGAAGAACACAAGAGGACGGGGCCCAGGAAGCACCACGCAGCCTTACCTTGATCTGGGCGACCGTCTCCTGGCCGGTCACCTCGAGGGTGTGTAGCTCCTGGGCGCGGACAAAGAGCTGCATGTCGGCGACTGAAGAAAGAGAGACTCGTAAGAGAAGAATGCTCTGGGAGAGAGGAGGGTCGGGGGAAGGTAGCGGACCGGCACCGATCGCGCTGGGATACAGGTGGTCGTGGGATCTCACGTGGGTTAAGGCCGGGCCTGCTGGGGGGGGTTGGCTGGGGACCGGGAGCTGGCCCTCAGAACACATCCTCTCCCTCTATTTTTCCCGCGCTCTCTGGCTTCGCGGCCAACCTGCTAATAGGCCCTCCAGATCCAGCGGTGGCCCAAATCTTACCTGAACCGCGGGCACCGCAGCCACTACCGCGAAGATGGAGTCGAGAAAGAGGAAGGAGCAAGGGCGCGCACGTCCTCACCGCCTGCTGCGTGCCACGTCACTGCTGGGCGACCGCTGGAGCCTTTGGTGTTTGTACCGCCCACGGCAGTCCTAGCTCCGCCTCTTTACGCTTTGCGCAGGCGTTCTTTCGGTCCCGGGCGCGCCCAGGAAGGGGCGGGATCTGGCCGGTTGTACGCGCAGAAGGCCCGTGTACGGGAACAGTTCAAGATGGCAGCGGCCATGTTCCGGGCTACGCTGAGAGGGTGGAGAACCGGCGTCCAGCCGGGCTGCGGGCTACGGCGGCTGGTGAGAACGCTGAGCCTGGAGGTGTGGGAGGAGGGCTGCGTTGAATCTCATTGTCATTCCTGTAACCCTGGAGCTCAGATACGAGATAGAAACGAGGTTCAAGGCCTGCAGGGCGCCTCGGTGTGTGGGGCTTAGAACCTGATTGGTGGATAACTTGGGTTAGTCAGAACTGGGAGGGGCTGCACATCCGACTTCTGCCGATTTTTTAAAAGGGATACCGTTCGACAAGGTAGGGGGTCGGCCCCAGATCGTTGGTGACACGAATGGGAACCTAGAGTTCATGATATACAGGTCCCTTCATTCTGCTTCCCTCTTCTCGTAACCCCGGGGCCTATCAGGACTCCAGGGTATCTGTTGGGAGAAGTGTCCAAGAAGGATCTTTAGGCTGGAGGATGGGAGGACAGATTGCAGAGAGTTACTCTAGGTAGATTGTTTATTATTGTCTTAATTTTTCTCAGATGGGAAAAGGGGGTAATAAAATACCTAACCTGTGTCATTGTAAGAATTAAGTCAAAACAATACCCGTAATACATTTAGTCCAGTGCCTGGCGGTGTTTATATGAGGCCAAATGTTCCAGGTAAGCGAGGGTCACATCGGATGATGTGAATGGATTATCACGATTGCTGAAAGTGCCTAATCCAGAACTACAATATTTCAATAGAATGTTTAGAGGAAACTTTAAAATACTGAAAAAGACTATGTCAGTCAGACAGTAAATTGACTTTGGCTTTTAAGTCCCACAGAAATCCCAAGAGATGGGAGCCCTTCAGAGTGCCTGAATTGCTTTTCCAGACTCACCTCTACCCTGGCAAACTGAAGTCTGGGGCTTTCGTATCTCCAGGCTTTTATTTAGCCATTCTTTGCACCTGTGGTGTTTCCTTTTTTTACTTAAGTTCTGCCTCTCCTTTGTTGGGTGGGGTGTGTAGTGGGTGGGCTGATGGGAACTGTGGTTGTTTGTTTTTGTTTTTGGCCTCAGAGTCAGACCCAGGAGCCTCCTGATTACCCCAGCTTTGTGGAGTCTGTGGATGAATACCAGTTTGTCGAGCGCCTGTTACCCCCTACCGGCATCCCAAAGCCCCCAAAGCATGAACACTATCCCACTCCCAGTGGTTGGCAGCCACCCAGAGGTGAGCTGGGCGATGGGGATGGCTTGAGGTTTACAGAGGGAAATCTCCCTCTCCCTAGTGGTCTACCTCCCCAGTTGAGGCTCTGGATTCCCCAGTGGGCTCAGGACTTGTGTGGAGGTCTGTCAGGGCTTAGCATCTGTCTCATGTTCAAGGAAGGGCCTGGGAATGCAGCCCTGTTTTACTGGTACCCATCCATCCACACTGTTGGGATGAGGTCTTCCCATTCAGGAAAAGTGAAGCATAGAAGACCTAAGAGCTGGGACCCCCACTCCCACCCGAGTAAGTCTTGTACCATAATTGAGAGCACAGCTTCGTAGTTGGGCAGTTCTGGGTTCCAATTTGGCTCTGCTGTTCGTTGCCAGTGTGATCATGAGTTAGTCACTTAGCTTCTCCCATCTTCAGTTTCAGCAAAATGGAGATAATCTGCTCAGTACATAAAGCACTCAGCACAGAGCCCAGCATGTGGTAGGTAGGTGTTCAGTGCTGTAAATCCCCATTTCTTTGCGCCAGAGGTTGATATTAGCCTCCCTGACCCAGGGGAGAAGTGCAGGATTCGCCCCAGATCGGGACCTAAAGATCCAGGGAGGCATGGCCCTAACATCATTTCTTCTTGAGCACCTTCTGCTGCCAGGCCCTGTGCTGGGCCTGTGAGGTTACCAGGTCAAACCAGCTGGTCCTGGCTTAAATTTAGGGAAAGAGCAGGTCTTCTGACCTGAAATCTAGAGGTGGCTTTACCATTGGGTGCACTGAGTCTCTGTAGACTGTGAGGGGAAGGGCATCGGCTAAGGTGGCATAAAGCCTGGGGAGATTTGGCTTCTCACCATTCTTCCACGTAACAGACCCCCCACCCAACCTGCCCTACTTTGTGCGGCGCTCTCGAATGCACAACATCCCTGTCTACAAGGACATCACACATGGCAACCGCCAGATGACTGTGATCCGAAAGGTGGAGGGGGATATCTGGGTAAGTGAGGGCATGGGTCAGGGGCTGATTCTAACCCTTTCAGGGCTGAAGGGATGGGAGTCTACTAGAGGGGATGGTCTGACCAGGCTTGATTTATCATCGTCCCCCTCTCCCTCCCCAGGCCCTGCAGAAGGATGTGGAAGATTTTCTGAGTCCACTGTTGGGGAAGACACCTGTCACCCAGATCAATGAGGTGACAGGTACCCTGCGGGTCAAGGGCTACTTTGACCAGCAGCTCAAAGCCTGGCTCTTGGAGAAGGGCTTCTGAGGCCCAGCTGAGCAGGCTGCATGATAGCATCCCCCACAGACTAGAGTCCAGGGGGTCTCGGGAGGATGGAGGTGGCTGTTGGAGCAACTGGGACAGGAGGTATAAATGCCAGGGCTAAGAGCTTGGGCAGGGCAGAGTCAGGGCTAAAGGGCTTCAGAGCAGGCCTCGCTCACATTAAGGGGGAAACGGGACCCTCTCCACAGGTGCCAGCAGTGGGGGAGGGCTGCCTGACAGTGGAGACCCTGCCTTCATTGGAGCTTATTGGGCTCAGCTGTTCAAATTCTGGAGGTTGTTGACTGGTGAAAGTAATAGCCCAGCCCAGTTTAGGGGAGGGTAGCACAGGGCAAACCCACTGAGTACATTTCTTCCTTGGCCCTCAGACCCTCACTGCTGCAGACATTCTTAAGCCCTTGCTCCAGGCCTGTGGAGAACCCAGAGGACTCAGGCCTGGGTCCCCGAGATCTTCAGTTCCAAGTGCAGGCATAGAAGGTCCATGTCAGCCCCTGGGCTCATTTCTTTTACCCATGGAGAAGTAGAAGGCCCAGTCACCTTGGCTCCATTGTAGGGACAATTGGGTCTGACTACATTTCTAGCTCTAAGAAGCTAAAGTGATTAGCTTGAGCTGGTCTTTCCACAAGGGGGTGCTCGGGAGCTCCCAGCAGTCCAGCACAGCCAGCCTTCCTTCCCAGCTTGCTGGCCTGGTATCAAGGCTGGACGGGAGCTTTGCAGGAAGAAAGGTGTTGGCCTTTTGTCCCTGCCATCCGGTCCCACCCCCAGCCAATGAACCTTCACACTTGCCCAATTCTTGGGAGTTACAAAGGTCAGAGGCCTGAGTTCCCAGCCTCATCCCACCCTCCAACTAGTTAGGGACAGGGTTCAAAGCCTGGCTCCCCTACTTGTCCTCTGACCTAAGGCAGGGAACCTAACCTTTCTGGGGCTCAGTTTCTTCGTATGGAAAATGGGGATATCTTCATAATAATTTAATGACTTGTCTAAAGAAACCCACACCCCTGGGGATTCTCAAGTCGACAGCGTGAGCAAGAAAAAGAAGCCTGGCACACGGATCCTGTGACACCAGCTCCACCAGTCATTAATGCGAGTCTTTATTTGGCTGTATATACAATTTAAGCTATTAAAATTTGTACAATATTTACAAATTAAATAATCACCTGAAACTGTCTCCAGCAACTCTTGTAACACAGAACCGAGGGAAAAAAAGATGGGGGCAGGCAGGCCTCGGCTCCTGTGGTCCCTACCTGGCCCAGTGCCTTTTCTAAACTGGAAAGACCAGGAGCCTGACATTCTTGCTCCTCTTTCCTAGGGTCAAGCACTCAAGTTCAAAGACAAAATTTAAGCCAAAAGACAACAGCAAGGAAGTAGTTCCAATTCTTCTAAACTCAAGAGAAGTTCTGTAAGTTGAGAAGTGGCCTTCCCCAGATTCTGGGGCTTGCAGTGGTTCAGGAGCAGACACACGAGCCCTCAGCCTGGCGTAAGGCTGGGCAGTGGTTGCTGGGTGAGACTAGGAACGGTCTCACTTGATAGACAAACTGCAGGGAGAGGGGGACCTGAGGGGAGGGGCAGGGCACCTTGTGCTGCCCCCCTGCTCCTCCACCCCCAGGCACTCCTTTCCCTGAGCTGTGCGATTGCCAATAAGACGCGGAAACACCATAGGGCCTAAGGGACACAGCCACCATCACAGAGGATTCTAGGGAGTTTAGGGTAAGAAGAGGGACAGCAGTACCAGTCTTGGTGGGTGGCCCAGGGAGCAAGTTCCTGGCCTGCCTCCAGCCCCTTAAGTTCACACATGGGATTGGGGAGCTAATACTGTTTAGCACTGAAGCGATTTCACTCACACACACACAAGTGGGGCCTGGAGGGGCTGCCCCTTCTCCCGGAAACTGCGCCTCCTGCCTTCACGGCCCCAGCGGAACAGGCTGAAGGGTGGGAGAGAAAGGCTGGAACAGACCCGAGATCCCCAAGGCTGCCCGGGTCGGAAGGGCTGGGGTCAACTGGGGCCTCAGGCGTCTTTCCACTTGGCCTAGGGGATGCCTCCTCCTTTGTCTCAGAGCTGGGGGTCGTTACTCCCTGGTGCACATAGACAGGGAGCGGGCACTTGGTGGCAGGATGTGTTACAGCAAGGGCTGCTCAAGAGAGTGGAGGCAGGGGTAGGACTGGGGTAGTGTCAGTGGGCGACGGGGGACTCCAACTTTTGCAGGCGGCGGCGACGGAGCTCTGCTGCATCGGGCTCCCCATCCTCAGGCAGCTCCTCCGTGCCAACTGACTCAGGAGCTGGGGACAGAGTTCAGAAGTGGAACCGAGAGAAGTTCCTTCCCCACTCCCCGCCTCCCCCCAGGCTGACCGAGACTACCTGGAGGCTTTTCAGGCTCAGGGGCTGGTGGGGAGACTCCTGGGGATGGGGTGGTGGTCTCAGAGGTGGGGATGCTGGTGGGGGGGGCAGCAGGGACAACTGCAGGGGCAGTCTCCTCAGTGGGGCTGACTGAGGTGGCAGGCCGGGGGGGCCTAGGAAGAGAAGAAGGAAGAGGCAGGTGAGGCCCTGACATCCTGGCACGATTGGGCAGATTCTTCTGCCCCTTGGGAGCCTTGCAGGGTAGCGTCCGCGCTGACGTCCGTCTGCAGCCGGAGTTAGCAGCAGACACAGGCGAACATGTGCGGTGGGAGTCCTCATGGGTCCATACCACAGACAGGCTGTAAGTCAGTGGCTGGCGTGAACCGTCGGCCTTGCTCACTCTGACACTGCATTCTCTAGTGGGTGCCAGGCTCCTTACGGGGCACCCGAAGGCTTTGCACTGAATAAAACTGCACTCAGATCTCAGACTCCAGCTCCCCTCCACGCCTGTGCGGTCACTGCTGTGTGCCAGGCACTCTGTGCACGTGACCTGTGGACGGGACTTAGAACCCTTCTATTCAAAAAAGGTGACAGTGGTCACCGAGCAAGTGAGTGGTGGGACCAGGACTTGAACTCAGGCCAGGCTGGCTCTGGGTGACTTTATTTGTTGACTCAAATCAGGGGTAGTGGTTCCCAGGCACATGGTCACCATATGTGAGAAGGGGATACATGATGAACTAAAGCCCTAGGAATTAGGAGTAATTTGATTTTAGAAAAACATAAAGGAACAAGATTCAAAGTCAGCTCTCTAATCAACGTCAGTCCTCCTGAGACCCAGGCAGGCCTTCTTCAGCGAGAGGACAGAGGCCTCGAGAACCTGGAGATCCTGCTATGCTACAGACAGGTCAGCCTGAGTTAACAGGCATCATGGGGTGGCACAAGAGAAAAAGGCCAAGAACCCTGGCTGGGGGCCTTCTGTGGGCAGCTAGCTGCACGCTGCCGCCGCGCATCCCAGAACCCCATGCGGACTTACCCCAAGGAGGCGAGCACGGTGAGGTACTGGTTGATCTGCAGCATGGCGGCGTCCAGCAGCGTGTGGATGTTGCGCAGGCTCTGCAGCCGAGCCTCCAGGTGCTGTCGCTCGTGGCCTTCCAGAGCCCGCAGCTCCTCCGGGGTCAGCCCGGCAAAGCCCGCAGGGGGCACGGGCATTGGGGGGAAGGCTGGAGAGAGGCAGAGGCTCAGCCTGGGCCTGACACCCCCTACCTTCCAGATTAACCCCGAGTGTGGCTCAGCTTACCAAAAGGTGGAGGCAGCGGCATGCCCATCCAGGGGGGCGGGAAGGGGAAGCCCGGGGTGGGGCCAGCCTCAGGGGCCGGGGTGGAGCCAGGGCCGGGGGCCGAGGCAGAGGCTGCAGAAGCAGCAGCGCTGGCCGCTCCACTGGGCCGAGAAAGGGCTGCTGAAGAGTAAGAACAGGAAGATGGGGAGCGTTAAGAGGCCTCCGCTTCCATTCCTCCCACCCCTTGGCTGTGGCAGTCCCCAAAAGACTCACCTGCACTAGTGGATGGAGGGGCCACAGCCTCTCCTGAGCTGGGGGGAGGTGGGACAGGTGGGAAGGGGCCCATGGGGGGCCATAGCGGGAACATGCCTGGAGGAAAGGGAGGCAGGAGGCCCTGGGGGACTGCAGAGAGAGGACAGGGAGTGAGAAAAGGTCCAAAGTGAGATAGAGGCAAATCACACACGAGAGGCTGGCCGTTAGGAACTCTGTCCCTGCTCCCAAGGGCCGCTCTGAGCTCGGCACTGATGACTCAAGATTACAACCCATTGATAGATTACAACCCATTGATGGCTCTTCCAATGACTCCCTTCCCCACCCGGACTGAGCTTCTGGAGGACAGGGAATCGGATTCATCTCAGTTTCCCATACCCGGCTCAGGTCAAGTACTCAACAGGGTGTGTTGGATGGCCAAATGAGGGGGCCACTCACAGTTGGGGGGCTGCGGCAGGAGTGGTGGGGGGTGAGCGGCTGGCGGTGGCCCTTGATCCGCAGGTTCTGGGGGCGGTGGTGACTGGGTCGGCAGTGATGCCCGGAGGACGTCCATACGGCAGGTAGGGCAGGTCTGCTGCCGCTGGAACCAGGAGCGCAGGCAGCTGGGGGGTCAAGACCAGGTGATGGTCAGCAGGTCCCTGGGGGCCTGCCTTCCAGAGCCTTTCCCCTCGTGTCAGGCCCCCCGGGGCCCCTCCCACCTGGTGTGGAAAATGTGGTTGCAGGGCAGCCTCTTGGCACCAGTCACCATCTCTTCTCGGCAGATGATGCAGACATTGTCCATTGCCTGGAGTTCCTCTGGGGTGGCATCTGGATACCTAGTTAGGACAGGCCAAGGATATGTCAAGACCAGAGGTGGAGACAGAACCTGGGGCAGAGCTCGGGACGGCAGCCGGACCGGCCCACTTACAGTGTGTTCATGTTGCGGATGGCTCGGCGAGACATGATGGCATCCGTCACAGCCTTCTTGAACTGCCTGAAAGGCCAGTTTCGGTGAAAGCGGGGTGAGGGGGGGGTGAGGATCAGGTATGGGTCGGGGGCAGGACGGGCTGGGCTGGGCTTACCTCATGGCCAGGTACATAGGCCGGATGGCAAAGAGAGGGAAGGTGTGCACCTTGATCATGATAGTCATGAAGGCCATGTAGAGCAAAACCTTGATGAAGCCTGGAGGCAGGGGGAGGTGCAGAGAGCAGCAGTCACAGGGCCTGGGAAGCAGGGCCGGGGACGCTGGGCCAGGTCAGGGGAGGCCCAGGCTCTTCTCACCTGTAAACAGCTCCGTGTAGAGCATGTACACGGCCTTATTGTCCCAGGGGTTCTCGCTCTGGAGGTCCACAGAGTGCAGTACATACTTGATGAAGATGGTGAGCACCATAGTCATCAGGATGGCATACTGGGGGGGGAGGGGGGAACATAAGCACACAGCGCCCCCTGGCTGCAGTCACACTGTGATGGTGCTGGGCGCGGGCTGGGACATGGCTGCATCCTCCCAGCCCCTCCTCGCCCGGGCTGGTGTCACTTCTGGCAACACCAGACCTCTCCAGCCCGGGCGGCCTGTCGAATGACAGAATTAACTGTCCCTTCGTAACGACATGGCTTTGCCGATGAAAAGATGCAGGTCAAGTGCTCAGCACAGGGTCTAGCGTACAAGTGAGCACCCAACCAGTGGGGACTCCTCCCCAGCAGTCCATCAAGCTAATTAGGTGTGCGTGTAGAAGGCGGGAGCTGACACTGACTGATGGCTGCTCCTTGGTGGCCCGCACAGGCCTGGCCCCAGAACAGGTGCTCAGTAAGGGCTGGTTGCGTTCTTCAAGCCCCGTTCGGTGCCACCTCAGGCTTGTCCTCCCAACCTCCCAAGCCAGTCTTACCTCAAAGCCAAACACCAGCTGCACAGAGGCCCCACGGGTCAGGATGCTGTGATAGGCATGGCTGACGAAGAGGAAATCCAAGATACCCAGGAGGAACATAAGGGCTGTGGGGACCCCCAAATTGGGGGTTGGTGGGGTCAGCGCAGGGCCTGACAGCCGCTTCCTGCTTTAAGACCCCTCCCTCCCCCCCTCAAGCCCACCATGGCCTTAGCCATCTAGTCAGGTGGCACACTCCACTGACCCCAGCCCCCTGGGAACTCCAGTTTTGCCTAGGAGGGTATTAGAGCGGCCCGAGCTCCAGGTGAGGAGGCCAAGAGCTAAGGGGCTGGGCAGCTGAGAAGCCCTGGAGTGGAACAGGGCAGAGATGATGCAAATTAACTTCCCAATTTATCTTTCCTGTACAGCTGTGGGTCAAGGGGGACGCCTGTGCTCTAGGGTACAGGACCACGGTTAGTGACTTGTCATGTTCCAATCGTCCACGGTGCCTCTTCTCCCTCCAGCTCCCTCCTCTCCCCTCCCATGGATCTCACTCACAGACAATGCGGCAGTGAAAGAGCCAGGAGATATTGGGGCTGCGTTCCATCTAAGGCAGAGCAGAAAGGGGGCCCATCAGGAAGGCTAGGGCTCACCCCACATCCCCAACCCAGCCTTCACTGCCCAAGCCTATCCACCAAGCCATTCCCTGGCTCCCATCTGCTTCAGAGAACCCCCTGACCCAACTCACAAAGTCCACACGGTCCTCAGCCAGCCAGTGAAAACACTTGAGGAAGAGAAGGAGAGTGAAGAGTGCAACAAAGCGGGGGCTGAAGTCGTCCCGAAAGACGGTGAAGGCCAGACAAGTCTCAGTGACAGCGTACCAGGAACGTTCCAGAAGGTGCTGGGGGGTGGACAAGGAATGATGAGGAACTCAAGACATTCAGCTTGCCCAGCTCCCTGCCCCTCACTTTTGGAGTCCTGAACATCTTACCTCCATCTCTGCTGCCCTCAACTGTCCAAAGAACACCTTGCCCATCACTTTGCCCAAGAGAAAGACAAGGACAAAGGCCTGGATGTAGAGGACCTAGGAGTGAGAAGAAGCTATGGTTTGAGGTCACTTTCTGCTCTGCTATGTCTGGGGCTCATCATTCGGGAACCTCCCTATGTCCCCATCCCAATTAATTCAAAGTCAGGCAGCTAGTGGGCTACTTGGCTTCTCTCCTACTTACCTGACCTCTAGCTCCGCCCCTGCCTCAAGCAGACTCCTCCTCCCCGCCCAGGGAGCTCCCCCCGACCCTGAGCCCCGAACTCACTGCCATGCTGGGGCTGGACTTGGTCAAGTACACCACAGTGGGGTAGAACTGGTGCTTGAGGTAGTAGGCATGAGCCACCACGGCCCCGGTCAGCGCCAGGCTGGCCGCCATCATCACTGCGGTGCGGAACATTGCCCTGGCCTGGAGACCTGTGCGGGGAAGGGAAGGACCTGTGTGATGCGCACACTGTGCAAACCTAGCACAGTGCCCGACACGCGGTGTCACCAAATGGGGGGGGGGGGGAAACAAAGCCCGCCTCACCTCACCCTCACAATCATGACGTCAAGAATAGCATACGCTCCCCCAATTTGCAAATAAGAAAATGGAGGCTCACAGGGGTTAAGCGAGCCCACTGACGCAAGGCCTGGAGCCTGGGTCAGTCTTGTTTCAAATCTAGGGCTTTCCACGCCGCCTGCCAAGCCGCCGCCTCTAGGGAGGCAGGAGGCGAGGCAACCGTGCTGGAGGAGGGGGAACCACTACCACGGCCTCTGAAGTGAAGATGATGGGGAGGATGCAAACGCAGAAACCTCCAGAAGCAGGAACGTGCCGTCTGGACTGGGAGAAGCCAGGCGCTGGGGGGCGCAGCCGGGCAAGCGACAGCGCCGGTGACAGCTCGGCCAGGGTGGGCAGCTGCGACGCGCGCCCCGCGGGAGAGGGCGGGGTACGTCAGCCTGGAACCCTGGCGTCCCCCAACCCCCAGGGCAGTGTCCACTCGGGGGCAGCGGAGAAACGGCCGATCGCCGGGATGCTGCGGCGGCACCGAGAGGGACCCGGGGCGCCCCCCGCACCTGTGATCGCCAGGAGCTGCGAGCGTCGCAGGCGGGGCCCAGCCTCTGGAGAGCGGCCGCGCGGGCGCCTGAGGTCTACGGCCAGCTGACAGCTGCGAGCGGGGCTGAGGGGCCGCGCCGACCCCGGAGCCCTCAAGGGGAGGGCCCAGGTCCCGACTCCCAACCACAACCCGGGCCCGACCCCGGCCGACTCACCAGGAGCCCAGCGCCGCGAGCCCGCTCGATCCCCGCGACTGCGGAGGCGGCTCGGGTTAACAACACTCCCCACCCCCTGCGAGCCGGAACTTCGGGGGTGAGACACCTCACTTCCGGCGGGGCTCAGTGTAGATCGTACCAAGTGCACCCTTTCTTTGGCCGCACCGCGCACCCTCCGTGTTGCCGGGAGCAGTGGCCCAACCACCGTATCTAGGCTTCGTGCCCACGGCCTGAGCAAGAGATGCGAGAGGTGGTCGGAGCGGAATAGGGCAGCCCGGCAGGTGGCTGGAGTCCCCCCGCTTATTGGTCCCAGATGGTATCGTCTCCGTCTCCAAGTGGACTCAACCTAGGGGAGGACTCAGGCTCTTAAGGCGGGGAGGAAGGTGGGGCTTTGTGCGGGCCGTACCACTTGGAGGGGGGGAGTGTGCAAGGGACAGACATTACGGGCTTAAGTGGAATAAAATGTTTTAGAGTCTCATTCCAGAAGATTTCAGAACAATTTGACAAATAAGATGCTTTCCTGGAGAACTAGATTCAGAAAAGAAAAATTTGCTCCTCCATGATTACCCCAAAATTGTATGGGAGTGTGTTGGGTCCCCGTGGCTGCTATTAATTGGCCGAGATAGAGTTACGCGGACCAATAAGAAAAAGGAAGGAAATTTGCCGGCCTATGGAAAGAGCAAAGCAGGTGAGCGGTTGCTAGGCACGAAAGGCAGCGTTGCCTAGGTCTGGGTCCAACCCCAGTGGGCGGACAGCTGGCGGGGAGGTGGGGGGGCCTACAGGCCGTAGGCGGGTGATCTGTGTCTGCGCAGGGGAACGTTTATTGCGCCACGAAAGGGAGGCGCAGGCTGGTGTGTCTAGGACTAAGAAGGCAGATCTTTAATACCGGCTAATCTTGGGGTAGTGTTCTGTGCAAAGGGACTGACTTCAGCTTCCCTGTGCCTACAGCTTTGCCCTCCTTGTATTATCCACTCCCCGGCCATAACCGCAGCTACCACTGGTCTTGGGCTGCCCAGTGTTTACGTTTGTGTCTCAGTCGCAGCCAAGCCAGTCTGCTCATTCACAGAATGAAGCCAATACGCCCAATTTGTGTCTTGCATTTTCCTCTGTCTCATGTAGCAATCAATCACCAAAGTGTATGGGCTAGGAGGTGCTATGCTCATTTTGTACGTGGGACAATGGAGGTTCAGAGATTTAACAAGACCTGTTCTAGGATTGGCATCGGGTCTGTCTGACGCTAAATTCCCATCCTGTTGGCCTCAGCCACCTTCACCACCTCCTGAATTGGCTTGACCAGTTTAGCCTGTAACCTGTCACAGAGTTGGCTCCCTGACGAGGCCATGTGTTACTTTCTAGTGACTGCATCCAGTGGTGAGCTTTCAGTTCTTGCCTGATTCCACCTCTCTCCTCTTCTAAAAAGTCTCCTCCCTGAGCTTCTGTGATCCCACAGGCCTCTGCTTTTCTTTCTGGCTGTGCATCTGCCCCTTTCCTCGTCTGTCCTTTCCTCTGCGCCTTTCCTCTGTCTGTCCTCTGTCTGTCTCTTCCCCACATGTCCTAGATGCTGGTGTCCATGTTGGCCCCTTCTGTTTGTTTTCTCTGCATAAAGCCCTCTGCTCCTGTGGACTCCATACCCCCATCATGTGCTGATGACTCCCAGGTCTGGTCTTCACCCAGAATGTCTCCTGTTTTTAAAACGTTTCGGTGTTCTTAGTCCTCCACCCCTACCCCGGCTTCAGAAACCTGGGCATCTTGTTCACCCTCTCCCTCTCCATCTGTCCCCACACCCAAACTGGTAATGAAATCATTTATTCAGTTGTCTACAAATGTGTCGGATGCAGCCTGTTCTAGGAACTTAGGATATCAATGAACAAAGTAATGATCTCTGCCTTTGTGAAGTTTTACCCCGGTGGATGTGATGGATGATAAACCATATACATAATATAAGTGAATGCTCTACTATGTTGGGAGGTAATAAGTAGGTAATAAGTGCTATGGGCAAAAAAGAGCAGAATAAAAGGGATCAGGGGTGTGGTAGGGTGCTTGAAGCAGGTGGCAATATCAGTGAGAAGCTGAACAAAGACTTGAAGGAGGAAGGGGCATGAGCCAAAGGGACGTCTGGGTAAAGAGTCTCAGCTGGTTAAAAGTTGAACTGTCCTGGTTTGTTGGGAGGAGGTGAGTATGGCTGGAGTGGAAATAGCAAAAGGGTAAGTGGGAGGAGGAGGCAGAACCAGATGGCATTAGCCATTACAAGGACTTTGGCTTTTACTCTGACTGACATGAGGAGCCATTGGAGGGTGCTGAGTAGAGGTGTAACATGCTCTATTTATGTCTAAAAGGGTCACCCTAGCACCTGTGTTATTGAATGTAGTGGGGTGGGGGGCCAAAGTGGGAACAGGGAAACCAGTTAGGAGGCTCTTACAGTATACTACTCAAGAGATGAAGTCCTGTTGATTCTGCCTCCAAAGTGTCTCTAGAATTCATTCTTTCTTTTCCATCTTCATCTCCTGGTCTTGGTCCAGACCATCATCATCTCATGCCTGGGCCAGTTTAACAGCCACCCAACTGGTCTCCTTTCCTATACTCTACTTTCTGCTTAGTCCCCACAGTGGCCAGAAAAATCCTCTGCCACCTCAGCTCATTCCTTGCCTCCCCTCCCCACACTCTGCCCTTTAGGCATATGCCCTGTATGTGGGGACCCCAGATGTATCATATATACAAAAAAAGGTAAAAAATGTATTTTTACCAAATCATTATATTTTTTCAAAATTAAATAAAAATCATCACAAATTAGATTTTTTTAGGAGGTGGGGAGGGGCAGACGGAGAGGATGAAAGAGAATCTCAGGCTGGCTCCATGCCCAATGCAGAGCCTGTCCTGGGGCTCAATCTCACCACCCTGAGATCACGACCTGAGCCAAAACCAGGAGTCAGACAGTGAACTGACTGAGCCTCCCAGGCACTTCGGGCGCCCCACAAATTTGATATTTAATAAGTGGGGTAACAATAATATTTGATTGGTGAGGTTAAAAAAGTTAAAATACTATGGGGCGCCTGGGTGGCTTAGTCGATAAGTGTCTGCCTTCGGCTCAGGTCATGATCCCAGGGTCCTGGGATCGAGTCCCACATCGGGCTCCTTGCTCAGCGGGGAGCCTGCTTCTCCCTCTGCCACTCCCTGCCACTCTGCCTACTTGTGATTCCTTTCTCTCTCTCTGTGTGTCAAATAAATAAATAAAATTAAAAAAAAATAAAGTTAAAATACTAGATACAATAACATGTAAAATGGGAAGGAGGGTGTGATAGGAGAGAAAAAATTCCCATGTGTCCATCAGGAAGAGAATGGTTAGATCCATCTATTCCAATAATGTTTAATCCATTAAAAAGGCAGATTTAAAAGAATATCAGACCACTTGCATGATTAAAAATAACCCAAAGTATAGGGTTTTCTATATATAGTATGCCATCTTCAAATGGTGAAAATTTTACTTCTTCCTCACCAATTTGGATGCCTTTCATTCCTTTTTCTTATCTAATTACTGTGGCTAGGACATCCAGTACTATGTTGAATAAAAGTGGCAAGAATGGACATCCTTATCTTGTTCCTGATCATAGGGGGAAAGCTCTGATAAATGAATTTAGTAAGGTCAAAGGATACAAAGTCAATGTACAGAAATCTGTTGCATTCCTATACACCAATAATGAGCAACAGGAAGAGAAGTTAAGAAAGCAATCCCATTTACAATTGGACCAAAAATAATAAAATACCTAGGAAGAAACTCAAGCAAGGAGGTAAAAAAACCTGTAGTCTGAAAACTATGAAACATTGATGAAAGAAATTGAAGACGATTCAAATGGAAAGATATTTCATGCTCAGGGATTGTAAGAACAAATATTGTTAAAATGTCCACACTACCCAAAGCAATCTACAAACATAATGCAATCCCTATCACAGAACTAGAACAAATAATCCTAAAATTTATATGGAACCACAAAGACCCCAAATAGCCAAAACAATCTTGAAAGAGAAAAACAAAGTTGGAGGTATCACAATTCCAGATTTTAAGTTATATTGCAAACCTGTAGTAGTCAAAATGGTAGGATACTGGCACAAAAATAGATGCATCAGGGGCACCTGGGTGGCTCAGTTGGTTAAGTGTCTGCCTTCAGCTCAGGTCATGATCTCAGGGTCCTGGGATGGGGCCCCATGTCAGGCTTCCTGTTCAGTGGGGAGTCTGTTTCTCCCTCTCCCTCTGCCCCTCCCACCCCCCTGCTCGTGCTGTCTCTTTTTCTCTCAAATAAATAAAATCTTAAAAAAATAGACACATTGATCAACAGTACAGGATAGAAAGCCCAGAAACAAACCCACAATTATATGATCAATTAATCTTTGACAGAAGAGACAATAGTATGCAATGGGAAAAAAGACAGTCTCTTCAGTAAATGGTGTTGGGAAAACTGGACAGCTACATGCAAAAGAATGAAACTGGACCACTTTCTTACACCACACACAAAAATTAACTTGAAATGGATTAAAGACCTAAATGTGAGTCCTGAAACCATAAAAATCCTAGAAGAGAGCACAGGCAGTCATTTCTCTGATGTCATTCATAGCAACATTTTTCTAGATATATCTCTTGAGGCAAGGGAAATAAAAGCAAAAATAAGCTGTTGGGACTACATCAAAATAAAAAGCTTCTGTACAGCAAAGGAAACAATCAATAAAACTAAAAGACAACGTACTGAATGGGAAAAGATATTTGCAAATGACATATCCAATAAAGGGTTAGTATCCAAAATACATAAAGAACCTATGCAACTCAACATCCAAAAAACAACCCATTAAAAAATGGGCAGAAGACGCAGAACAAGCATTTCTCCAAAGCAGACATCTAGATGGCCGACAGACACATGGAAAAATGCTCAACATCACTCATCATCAGGGAAATGCAAACCAAAATCACAATGAGATATCACCTCACACATGTCAGAATGACTAAAATCAAAAACACAAGGAACAACAAGTGTTGGCGAGGATGTAGAGGAAAAGGAACCTCGTGCACTGTTGGTGGGAATGCAAACTGGTGCAGCCACTGTGGAAAACAGTATGGAGGTTCATCAAGAAATAAAAAATAGAACTACCCTATGATCCAGTAATCATACCGCTGGGTATTTACCCAAAGAATATGAAAACACTAGTTCAAAAGGATACATGCACCCCTAAGTTTATTGTGGCATTATCTACAATAGCCAAATCATGAAAGCAGCCCAAGTGTCCATTGATAGGTGACTGGATAAAGAAGATGTAGTATATATACACAATGGAATATTACTCAGCCATAAAAAGAATGAAATCTTGCTGTTTGCAACAACATGGATAGAACTAGAGAGTATAATGCTAAGTAAAATAAGCCAGTCAGAGAAAGACAGATACCACAGGATTTCACTCATGTGTGGAATTCAAGAAACAAAACAAACGAACAAAGGGGAAAAAAAGAGACAAACCCCAAAACAGACTTTTTTTTTTAAGATTTTTTATTTATTTATTTGACAGAGAGACAGCGAGAGAGGGAACACAAACAGGGGAAGTGGGAGAGGGAGAAGCAGGCTCCCCGCGGAGCAGGGAGCCTGATGCGGGCAGGGAGCCTGATGCGGGGCTCTATCCCAGGACCCTGGGATCATGACCTGAGCTGAAGGCAGACGTTTAATGACTGAGCCACCCAGGCACCCCCCAAAACAGACTCTTAACTATAGAGAACAGGGGGTTACCAGAGGAGAGGTGGGCAGGGGGATGGGTGGAATAAGTGCAGGGGATTAAGAGTACACTTATGATGAGCACTGAGTAATGTATACAACTGTTGAATCACTATATTGTACACCTGAAACTAAGATAACACTATATGTTAACTATATTGGAATTAAAATTTAAAACTTAATAAAAAATAAAAATAAATTTAAAAATAACCCAAACTAGGGGCACCTGGGTGGCTCAGTCAGTTAAGCATCTGACTCTTGATTTTGACTCAGGTCATGATCTCAGGATCCTGGGATCAAGCCGGGTGTCAGGCTCCAAGCTCAGTGGGAGTCTCCTTCTCCCTCTCCCTCTGCCCCTCCCCCACTCGTGCTCTCTCTGTCTCTCTCAAATAAGTAAATAAAATCTAAAAAAAAAGAAAAACCAAACCCCAAAACTAGGAATCTGTTGGAACTTCCTGAACCTGATAAATGGCATGTATGAAAAACACACAGCTAAACATTATACATAATAGTAAAAGACTGAATGCTTTCCCTCTAAGATCAGATACAAGAAAAGAATGTCCACCCTTGTCACTTCTATTCGGTATTACTGGAAGTTTTAGCCAGGGTAATTAGGCAAGAAAATAAATAAAAGGCATCTAGTTGGAAAGGAAGAAATAAAAGTATCTCTATTTGCAAATGGCAGGATCTTGTATATAGAAAATCCTAAGGTGGGGTGCCTGGGTGGCTCAGTCGCTAAGCGTCTGCCTTCGGCTCAGGCCATGATCCCAGGGTCCTGGGATCGAGCTCCGCATCAGGCTCCCTGCTCCGCGGGAAGCCTGCCTCTCCCTCTCCCACTCCCCCTGCTTGTGTTCCCTCTTTTGCTATGTCTCTTTCTGTCAAATAAATAAATAAAATCTTAAAAAAAAAAAAAAAGAAAATCCTAAGGAATCCATCAGAAAACTATTAGAGTTAGTAAATGAGTTCAGCAAGGTTGCAGGATAGAAGATCAATATGCAAAAATCAGTTGTAGTTTTATTCACTAGCAATGAACAATCCGCAAATGAGATCAAGAAAATTCCATTTACAATGCTTATGAATAAATTGAACAAGAGAAGTGTAAGACTGGTACACTGAATATTACAAAACATTGTTGATAGAAATTAAACATCTAAATAAATGGAAAATATATCATATCTATGGATTATAGAACTTAATATTGTTAGACAGCATAGTCCCCAAAATTGATCTAAAAATTCAGCAGCCCGGGCGCCTGGGTGGCTCAGTTGGTTGAGCGACTGCCTTCGGCTCAGGTCATGATCCTGGAGTCCCTGGAACGAGTCCCGCATCGGGCTCCCTGCTCAGCGGGGAGTCTGCTTCTCCCTCTGACCCTCCCCCCTCTCATGTGCTCTCTCTCTCTCTCATTCTCTCTGTCTCAAAAAAAAAAAAAAATCTTTAAAAATTCAGCAGCCCTGTCAAAATCCCCGCTACCTGCCTTCATTGCAAAAATTGATGAGGTGATCTTCAAATTCATGTGGAAATGCATGAGACTGAGAATAGAGAAAACATTCTTGAAAAGGAAGAAGAAAGTTGGAGTACTCATACTTCCTAATTTTAAAACTTAGTACCAAGCCACAATAATCAAGATTATGTAGTACTGACAAAAGGATAGACAGATAAAGCAATGGAGTAGAATTACAAGTCCAGAAATAAGCACAGACGCTTATGGTCAATTGATTATCAACAAGGGTGTCAACATGCTACAGTGGGGAAAAAATAGTCTTGTCAACAAATGGTGCTGGGAACCTTACCTCACACCATACACAAAAAATTAGCTCAAAATGGATCAAAGACCTAAATGTAAGACCTAAAACTATGAAGGTCTTAGAAAAAAAAAGAAAAACAGGCATAAATCTTCATGACCTTGGGTTCGATAAGGAGCCTAGCTAAAAAAAAAAAGAAAAAGAAATAAAGGGGACATCTCTAGGGAAAAGAGGAGGAGGTGGGGTGGGGGGAGGAGTGTTGTGAAGAGAGATGGCTGTTTTACCCCGCATACTTATGAGCAGCATAAAACCATATGAAAGGGAATGTATTCATCTATTACTTGTGTAATCATTTATAAAATGATTTTGAGGATTTCAATGAGTCAAAAAAATGTAGATACCCCTTGACCCAGTAATTTCAATTCTAGGAATCCATCTTGACAAAGAATTCACTGAAGCATAGTTTGTAATAGAGAAAATTTAGAAACAACCTACATGCCCATCAATAGGCAAATGGTGACATTTATATAACCATACAGCAGAATGGTTACTGTAGTAACTAAAGTTCATCAAATGCATAGTATGTGCCTGACCCTACATTCATGTTTTCACTTAATCCTTGCAAGGTGGACACCATTACTTCCCCCATTTTATAGATGAGGGAACGGAGGCTCAGAGAGCTTGAGCCATTTGACCAGTCACTCAGAATTGAAGTGGTAGACACAGGATTTGAACCCGGGTGTATCTGATTCCACAATCATTCACCTTGACCACTGTGTCTCCTAAATGCAGGCATTAAGAAGGATGAGTTTAGATCAATGTCACTGCCACGAAAAGTTGTCTATCCTGTGTTATTATAAAAAAAAAAAGGATTGTAAAGTAGTTATACAGTAAGATTTCAATTTTGTGAACTGAAAAAGAAGTGACTTTTAAAATATCTGAAGGAATATTCACCAACTATTACTGGTGGTTATGTAGATGGAAGGTAGAGATAGGATTAGGTCTGTGTTTATGGGTTATGTTAGAAATTTCTGTAAGGTTTGAGTTTTTCACCAAGAAAGGGGATTCCTTTCATAAACAGAAAAATAAAGATTAAAAAAAAAAAAAAGGCAGCAGCAATCCTGGGTTGCTGGGAGCTGCGTAGTAGCGTAAGCCTGAAGCTTCGCGGAGGAGGGCACCATTGGCATTCTGGAGGACAAACAGCCTTCAGATCAGAGACCTGGGCTGCCTGCCCATAGGTACATCTGGCCCATGGTTGAGTGTTGTTTGACCCGCACTACACTGACAATTTTTTATCAATTAGTTGTCATCGCTTAAAATGTATAAGATTTCGCATAAGAAGTAAGGATGTCTGGCTCCTCCAGGAAACTTGACTGTCTGGCCCCACTGGGCCCACCTTCCCGGTTAGAGCCGCTTGGATGGGGCCAGTGCTTTCCAGTCCCCAGTGGCCAAGGTCACTCCCGCTCATTACCTGTCCCAGCTCTGTGCGCTTTAGCTTTGTTACTTGGGGCATGCGTTGAAATGGAGACATTCTTGGCACTCCATGACAAGCCATGCTCACCCCTCAATTCAGCTGGGTATTGGCTCCAAGGGCACACATTAGGAATTTGTCCCATCATTTATCTGACACACGTTTATTACATTCTGTTTCTTCTCTAGACTAAGCCCATGCTGGTGTGAAAACTAAGAAAAGGAAGCCTCACTTAGAGTGGAGCCAGGCGGCCAGCAGGGGGAGCCTCATGCCCAGCACTAGCTGTCAACCGCAGGTCCAACAGGAAGAGAGGGACCTCACAAGGGGATACTCTTGTGCTATCCTAGGCAGAGGAAGGAAAATTTCTCCTTGCCCCAGCAACAGCCCAGCCAATGACAGACAGTCACAGTTCAGCCATTGAGAAGCCACATACTTCAAGCTCCCAGTTTACTCCAAAGGACCTTCAGTTTATAACCCCCAACTCCCCCCTTTTCTCTATAAAAGAGTGGTCCTCTCCTTGGGTCAGGGACTTGCCTGGGGTTTTGCTGGAGCTTGCTTGTCCCAGGTTGTAATTCTCAGCAATTCCCGAATAAACCCTTCTTTTGCTGTTAAAATAACTGGCTGCTCCAGATGATGCTACGTGGAGGAGAAAAGAGCTCACTGCTGAAGGCCTTGCCCAAATTGCAAAATTGTAAGGAAATACATGGTGGTAATTGCTGCAAACCTTTCAGTTTGAGGGTGGTCTGTTTCACAGCAGTAGATAACCATCACCAAAGTGGGCCTGATGTCTGGTTTGTCTCACTGTTCCCAGCCCCAGGTCCAGGGCCTGGGACACAATCCGAGTTCAGTGGATGTTGAAGGAGTGAATAGACATACATTTGGATGGATGAATAGATGGGTAGATACGTGCACTGACTCGGGGCTGACCGCCTCGGAGTGGTAGGTTCTGGCAGAATCAGGGACACGGGGCAGCAGCTTCATGGAAGATGGAGGGGGCAGTTTCTGTTGGGATTGTTTTTGTGTGTTTGTGTTTTTTTGTTTTTGTTCGTGTTGGGATTGTTCGAACTCATTTCCTGGGCAGGGTTCCAGTCAGAGCCACTGGAGGTGGCATGTCAAGGGTAGGACCTACACAGATGATCCCCGTGAGGTGGTGACTGCCATCCCGGGACCTGGAAGCCTCCACAGTGCAGTGGTTCCAGAGTCACACCAGCAGAAGGAATGCCTGGGGCTGGCGGCCCGGGGGGGAGCTCTCCGTTTCACTCGGTTCCAGAGTTAAGTCTCACATGATTGCAGCTGAACAGCTGGAACATACATATATATTTTTTTAAGATTTTATTTGTTTATTTGACAGAGAGAGACACAGCGAGAGAGGGAACACAAGCAGGGGGAGTGCGAGAGGGAGAAGCAGGCTTCCCGCCGAGAAGGGAGCCCGATGCGGGGCTCGATCCCAGGACCCCGGGATCACGACCTGAGCCGAAGGCAGACGCTTAACAACTGAGCCACCCAGGCGCCCCTATTTTTTTTTTTTTTTCATTCCAACCTTTGCAAGTCCAAGAAGGCAGCTGGGAGGAGCCTGGGACAGATGCCACATGAGCCAGATGGCTACACCCACGTCCACTCACTGCTCTGCCAAAGGCCTGTCTCACTGGGCATCCGGATTCCCGCGTGATCTGCCTCAGCCTGCCGCCCCCACCGTCCCTCATGCACTTTGTGTCGTGGCCAAACTTAACTCGTCCTCATTCCTCACACTCTGCTTTGTCTCTTCAGCCTAGCTTTCTTCTCTTCTGTTCCTCCTTTGTGTGAGATGTTTTCCTCCTCCTGTTTGCCCAGAAAATGCTTAGTGCCCCTCCAAAGACACTTACAAGCATCAGCTGTAAACCCAGATGAATCTCTCCCTCCTCTTGGTGCGCATGGCACTGAGCTAATGGGAACACAATCTCATCTGACCCTATATTGCCATAGCTCCTGTGTCTGTGACCTCTGTCAGGGCAGGGTGGGGAATAATAAAAATAACTCCTCTGTGTGTGATGTAAATTGTAAGGATTATCACATAGCCCTTGTGTGTTGAGCTCTGACTATACGCCTGGCTCATCACAATCCTATGAGCCAGGTACCACTATCATGCTTCTTTAATGGATGGGGAAACTGAGGTACAGAAAGATTAGGTAACTTGCCTGAGGTTTGCACAGCTAACAGGGAAAGACAAAGTCAGGATTTAAACCCAGGCAGCGGGGCCCCACAGCCTCTTTACTTTGCAACACATCCATTTTCTCAATCCTTGTGACAAATAGCCATTTTTTTCTAAAGTAAGCTCTAAGCCAAATATGGGGCTTGAACAGACTCCCAGTTCAAGAGTTGCATGCTCTACTGACTGAGCCAGCCAGGTACCCCAAATTACCATTTTATTGATGAGAAAGCCAAAGCTCAGAGAAGCTAGGGAACTTAGCCAGAGTCACCCTGCTGGAGAGTGGCTGAGCTAGGACACTGTCTAGTTCCCCAACACTCCCCTGCACTTCTTGTGAGCCAACAGTCCCCACCATCTGGACCCAACTCCCCCAGGACCCGTAGTGAGTTCCACCCCCAATCCAAGCAGTGTCTGGGGCTCAGTCATTACCCACAGTCTTTGGGCAAAGCTAGGGAGCAGTCACTGCTGGGCTACACAACCTGAGTGTCCTTGGAGGGCAGAGCAGGGCCAGGGAGCCCAAGTTTCTGCCCACTGCAAGGGGCAGGTGGCCAGGTGTGAGGCCATGTCATAACTCTGAACACAGACCCTGAGGGCGTCTATGAAAGGGACATAGAATATAAGGGTGGGCTAAGAACAGGTCCAGGGATAGCACCTGTTACCCAAGTGTATTATAGGCAAAGAAAGGTGTTGGGGGCAATAAGTTGCTACCTTGGGCAATCGGTTAGCACTCAGTCAATCAACACACATTTACAGGGCCTGTTATGTGCCAGGCATCGGGCTGTGTGCTGGGGACTCAGTAGGAAGCGAAAAGATACTTTTTGCCCTCATGAACCTTCTTGCCCAGTGCAGGAAATTTGGGACAATCACTTTTCCTCCTGCTTCTTTACCATTAGAGTGGATGGAGTCTCCCTGCCGCCCCTGATTTGGTCATTTCTTTATCCAGCAAGTATTTTTTTAATTTAAATTCAATTAGCCAACATATAGTACATCATTAATTTCAGATGTAGTGTTCAATAATTCATCAGTTGTGTATAACACCCAGGGCTCATCCCAGCACGTGCCCTCCTTAATGCCCATCACCCAATTATCCAGCAAGTATTTACCGAGTGCCCACCAAGAGCCAGCCCTTGTGCTCAGTGTAGAGAATGCATTCATGAGCAAAACAGAAAAAAATCCCTGTCCTCCTGGAGCTTCCAGTCAATAGACAACAAATAAACAAGGAAACACACAGAGAAGTGTTGACATTGGGAAATCAAGAGGGGAGGGCAGGTGGAGCAGATGAGGAGGACCCCGGGTGTCTGAAGGCAGGAGAGACAGTCCTATCCCTGCAGGAGGTATGCACAGGGAGATACAGGAATAGGACAAGGGAACAAGTGTGGGAGGTGGGAGGAGCGAGGAGAAGTTGTGACAAGTTATCTCAGAAAGTGGGACCAGGATCTGAGTAGAGAAACACAGGAGAATTCCAGGAGGTGCGTGCCCAGGGCCTCCTGCGCCCCGAGTTCACGTGAGGCAGCCCTCTGGTTACCTGACTTGCTTCGCCTCAGGTACAGGTACCCTGTAGATGGATGAATGGGTTCAGCCAGGGTGTGGCACTTCTAGGATATATCCATGTGCTCTTGATACTCCTCTTTTCCAGAGGCGGCCCTAATTCTCCTCGCCTTGAGTGTGAACTGGATTCCGTAATTCGCTTCTACTGAGTCGATTAAAACAAAAGCAATGGCCTGACTTGTGAGACTTGGTCACAAAAGGCACTTTGGCTTCCTGCTTGCTCTCTGTTTTGGGTCACTCACTCTGGGGGAAGCCAGGAACCATGGCAGGAAGACACACAAGCAGCCCTCTGGATAGGACCACGTGGTGTGCAATGGGGGCTCTGCAGCCCTCAGCCATGTGAGTCAGCCCCCAAGGAGGGGAACCCCCGCAAATCTCCGGCCCCTACCAAGCCTTCAGATGATGGCGGCCCTGGCTGACATCTTGACTGCAAACATCATGAGAGACAGTGAGTCAGAACTTCCTAGCTCTGTTGCTCCTGAATTGCCTAACCCATGGAACAGCGAGGTAGTAAATTGTTTTTTGAAAGTTCTGGGATAATTTTTATACAACAGCATAACTAATACACCAGTGTCTTCGATGGTGAGAGGAGTATTGGAGGGCAGGCTTCCACCTGGTTATGCAAGAACCCAGGCTCCTTCTATCTTGTGGCTCTGCCATTCCGTGGGCGCCCTTGGAGTTCCCCAGAGATCTGTACTGGGCTGGAAGTCTAGGATATAGAGAGTGAGGGAGATTGTTAGGGTGGTTTTCAATGAATAATGAATAATAAAAAATAGTGAAAAATGGGATGAGGAAGCAACATTTAAGATGGAACCGAAAGATGATTAGAGCATAGGGTGGGTGGAAGGGAAGAAAAAGAAACAAGGATCAGTAGGAAGATCCTCTGGCCTGAAAGTGTGGGTGTATTTTAGGAAACAAGGAGAATGCCTGAGTGATGAGCTTGGAGAGTGAGGCTGAGAATGGCCGAAAATGAGTCTGAAGAGGTGAATGGAGACTGAGCACACTTGGCCTTGTAGACAGTCAGACTAGGGTCAGTGGGAAGATGCTGCAGGGTTTAAGCCGGAGATGGAGGAGCAGGTCTGCCCTGGGAAATGTCATCATGGCCACAGTAGAGGAAGGGACTAGAAGAGGGAGGGGCTAGCAGCTGGAGCGGGAAAAGTGATCAGGAAGCTGATGCAGCAAGCACTCAGAGATAAAAGCAGCCTGTTCTGGTCTGGGCGGGTGGACGGGCCCCCTGAAGGCATAGAGAGGGCCAGGATGTGGTATTTGAGTAAAAGGGCGGGAGAGAGAAAAAGGGAGAAGCCAAGCAGCCCCAGGCTTCCGTTTGGAACATAGAATTATTCTCTAAGATGGGGAATCCCAGAGACTGCAGGTTTAGAGATAGCCCGTTGAGTTCACTTTTAAAAATTATGAAATATTTGATATGTACAAAATAATTGATGTCAAGTATACATAAGCAATGGAGTGAAATAATTAACACCCAGCTTGAAAAACAGAACATTATTGACATCGCTGTTTCCCCATTTCCTCTTCCCAATGTATCTCCCCGACTCCTACACCCCTACTTTATATTATTATTTATTTATTTATTTATTTATTTATTTATTATTATTTTTTAAATTTTATTATGTCTTACTTTATATTATTTTTAAACTCATGAACTTGCTATCATTTTTCTCATAAACTTGAGTGGCTGTTTTATTATAAATATGCTTACCAAAATGTTCCAGTTAAGAATTGAAAGGATTTGCTTTTTATGTATAAAACTGACTGCATGCCCAATAAAGCTCTCAATATCTAGATCCTGTTTCAACAACTGGCTCAAATTTCCTGAACAGACCCTGCCTCTCCTGTTGCTCTTGGCCACACATCCATTACTGGTGCAGTGTGCCCTACGGGGTGTGTTTCACTGGGCATGGCAAGATGAACTCTGTGCATTCATTGAGGTGGTGCAAATTTTCTCCTCTAATCTGTTAAAGGGGTAAATGCGTTCATTAAATTTCTCATCTCTAACCTGGCCTATTGATTGATTGATTGATTGATGATTTTAAATAGGCTCCATGCCCAGCTCAGAGCCCAACATGGGGCCTGAACTCGTGACCCTGAGATCAAGACCTGAGCTTGAGATCAAGAGTTGGATGCTTCAGGCGCCTGGGTGGCTCAGTGGGTTAAGAGTCTGCTTTCAGGGGCACCTGGGTGGCTCAGTTGCTAAGTGTCTGCCTTCGGCTCAGTCCTGGGATCGAGCCCTGCATCAGGCTCCCTGCTCCACAGGAGGCCTGCTTCTCCCTCTCCTGCTCCCCCTGCTTGTGTTCCTTCTCTCGCAGTGTCTCTCTCTGTCAAATGAATAAATAAAATCTTAAAAAAAAAAAAAATCTTAAAAAAAAAAAAGAGTCTGCCTTCAGCTCGTGAACCTTGGGTCATGATCCCAGGATTCTGGGAGTGAGCCCCACATTGGGTTCCCTGTTCAGCGGGGAGCCTGCTTCTCCCTCTCCCTCTGCCGCTCCCCCTGCTGGTACTCTCTTGCTCTCTCTCTGTCAAATAAGTAAGTAAATAAATAAATCTTAAAAAAAAAAGAGTTGGACATTTAACCTAAGCCACCCAGGTGCCCCTAACCTGGCCTTTTTAGAATAAATCCAATTTGGGCACAGTGTGTTATCTTTTCTATATATTACTAGATTCAGTTTACTAATAATTTGCTTAGAGTTTTTACATCTATGTTTCTGAGCCTGCAGAATTTCTTATATGGTCTTTATTGGCTTTTTGGTATCAAGTATGGTACCCTGATGATGTGTGGAGGAAGGGCCCTCTTTTTTTATACTCTGGAAAGATTTGTGTAAGATGCAATTATTTGTTCTTTGAATTTTAATCTTACTGGTGGAACCATATAGGCCTGGAGTATATTCTTTATAAGATTTTGTCTAATGATTCAATTTGTTTACTGTTATAGGACTAAGCAGGATTTCTATTTCCATATGTTTTAGTTTTGGTGAATTATATTTTTCTATAAGGACTATTCTACTTTCATATAAACAAATATAAGTGTATAAAATAAGTATATGTTTCTTTTTAAGATTTATTTTATTTATTTGAGAGAGAAAGAGAGTGCAAGTGGGGGGAGGGGCAGAGGGAGAGGATCTCAAGCAGATTCCAAGCTAAGCGTAGAGTCAAATGTGAGATCGAGACCTGAGCTGAAACCTGACTGAGCCATCCAGGCACCCCAGTATATGTTTCATATATAAAATATAAATATAAAAGTTGTCATAAAGTTGTTCATAATATCCTCATATATTTATTTTCTAATATCTGTAGTTATAGCTCCCTTTTCATTCCTATTATTGTTAATTTGTGCCTTCTCTTTTAAAAGTTATTCTGAATCAATCTTGCTAGAGGTTTGTTAATTTTATGGGTATTATCAAAGAACCAAATTATGACTTTTAAATTTTTTCTATTTTATTAATTTCTGCTCTTTATTATTTTATTCCTTCTACTTCATTAGGCATATTTTTATTCTTTTTATTTTTTTAAATGATTTTATTTATTTGAGAGAGAGACACACAGCAAGAGAGGGAACACAAGCAGGGGGAGTGAGAGAGGGAGAAGCAGGCTTCCCACGGAGCAGGGAGCCCGATGCGGGGCTCGATCCCAGGACCCTGGGATCATGACCTGAGCTGAAGGCAGACGCCTAACGACTGAGCCACCCAGGCGCCCCATTTTTGTTCTTTTTAAAAAAGCTATTTATTTTGAAATAATTTTAGGCTTACAAAAAATTGCAAAAACTGCAGAGAGTTCCTGTATACCCTTCACCAAACTTCTCTTTTTTTTTTTTTAAAGATTTTATTTATTTATTTGAGAGAGAGAGAATGAGAGAGAGCGAGTACATGAGAGGGGGGAGGGGCAGAGGGAGAAGCAGACTCCCCGCCGAGCAGGGAGCCCGATGCGGGACTCGATCCCGGGACTCCAGGATCATGACCTGAGCCCAAGGCAGTCGCTTAACCAACTGAGCCACCCAGGCGCCCCACCAAACTTCTCTTAATGCTAACATCTTACACAACCACAGGACTGTTATTGAAACCGGAAATTAACAGCGCTAGAATACTATTAGCTAATCTATAGACCTTGTTTTAATTGTGCCAACGGTCCCATTAATGTCTTTTTCCGGGTCCAGAATCCAATCCAATCCAGGATTCCAAATTGCATATAATTGGTATATTATTTGTTGTTATGTAACAATTATGTTAAAACTTAGTAGCTTAAAACAACAAATATTTATTGTCTCATAGTTTCTGTGGGTCAGGAATTTAGGAGCTGCTTAGGTGGGTTGTTCTTGGTCAGGGTCTCTGATGACGTTGCATTCATGATGTCAGCCAGGACTGTGGTCATCTGACATCTTCACTAGGACTGGGGGATCTGCTTTTAAGATGGCCTATTCACGTAACTACTGGAAGCTTCAGTTCACCATATGGGTCTCTCCACGGTGTTGCTCGAGTGGCCTCATGACATGGCAGCTGGCTTCACCCAAAGAAAGTGAGGCTGAAGCTGCAAAGTCCCTTATGACCTAGCTTCAGAAATCACCCTGTGTCATCTCCACAATATCCTATTGATACACCGGTCAGCCCTGTTCCGTGAACAGCAGCATCACTCAGAGGCCATTTTGGAGGTTGGCTACCACACTTGTCATGTCTTCTTGGTCTTCTCCAATCTGGGACAATCTCAGATTTATTTTTCTTCCATGAACCTGACATTTTTTCCTGGAGTACTAGCCAGTTATTTTCTTTAGAATATCCTTCAATTTGGATTTATCTGATGTTTCGTAATGATTACTTTGAGGTTATTCATTTGGATAAGAATATTACAGAAGTGAGGGCGCCTGGGTGGCTCAGATGGTTAAGCGTCTGCCTTCGGCTCAGGTCATGATCCCAGGGTCCTGGGATCGAGCCCCGCGTCGGGCTCCCTGCTTTGTGGGGAGCCTGCTTCTCCCTCTGACCCTCTCCCCTCTCATGCTGTTTCTCTCGCTCGCTCTCTAAAAAATAAATAAAAATCTTTAAAAAAAAAATATTACAGAAGTGAAATGCTCTTCTAAGTGCTTCATATTAGATGTTATGTGATGCTGGTATGTCTTATAAATGGTCACGTAAACTTTGATCACTTGGTTAAGGTGGTGTCTTCTGGGTTTCTCCACTGTAAGGTTACACTTTTTCTCTTTATGATTAGTAAATCTCTGTGAAGAGATACTTTGAATTTATGCAAATATCTTGTTTCTCATCATACTTTCACTTACTAATTTATTTATTTATTTATTATTTTTTATTTTTTTAAAGATTTTATTTATTTATGTGAGAGAGAGTGAGAAACAGCATGAGAGGGGAGAGGGTCAGAAGGAGAAGCAGGCTCCCAGAACTCTGGGCTCATGACCTGAGCCGAAGGCTGTTGCTTAACCAACTGAGCCACTCAGGCACCCTTTACTAATTTTTTTAGACATGATTTCTTTTCTTTTGTTTTAAAAATTTTATTTATTTATTTTTAAAAGATTTATTTATTTGATAGAGAGAGAGAGTGAGAGAAGGAACACAAGCAGGGGGAGTGGGAGAGGGAGAAGCAGGCTTCCCGTGGAGCAGGGAGCCCGATGCAGGGCTCGATCCCAGGACCCCGGGATCATGACCTGAGCCAAAGGCAGAAGCTTAACGACTGAGCCACCCAGGCGCCCCTATTTATTTATTTTTAAGTAATCTCTACACCCAACGTGAGCTCGAACTCAAAACCCCGAATTCAAAAGTCACATGCTCTACTGACTGAGCCAGTCAGGCACCCCTTACTTATTAATTTTAACATCCATCAATGAATCAATCATGCCTGCAACAATTATTACTGTATGGTTTGCCTAATGATGATTTTCTATTTTTTTAAAGACTTTATCCATTCATTTGAGAGAGAGAGACAGAGAAAGCAACAGAGATTACAAGAGAGAGCAAGAGCAGGGGGAGAGGGAGAAGAAACAGGTTCCCCGCTGAGCAGGGAGCTGGATGCTGGTGGGGACCCTGGGATCACGACCTGAGCCAAAGGCAGATGCTTAACCGACTGAGCCACCCAGGTGCCCCTGATTTTCTATTTCTGTCATTCCTTCTACATTTATTAGAAACCTACAGTAAGGAAGAGCTGTCTCTTCTCCCCCATTTACTTATTTATACCAGTATAGACACATGAATATTTATTTCATTTATAGGTAATAATCTATTAGTATCTGTGATGGTAATTTTTGTGTGTCACCTTGACTGGATCAAGGAGTGCCCAGATATTTGGCTAAATATTATTTTTGAGTGTATCTGTGGGGGTGTTCCTGGATGAAATGAATGTGTGAACATGTGTTCCTGGATGAAATGGACTTGTGAAGCCCTCTCAAATGTGAGTGGGCATCATCTAATTCATTGAGGACTTGAAGAAAACAAAAAGGTGGGGAGAGGAAGAATTCGCCCCTTCCTGCCTGATTGCTTGGGGTGGACATCAATCTTCTGCTCTTGGTGCTTCTGGTTCTCAGGTTTTCAGAGTCTGATGGAATTATCCCATGGCCCACCTGGGTCTCCAGCTTGCGCGTGGCAGATAGTGGGAATTTTCAGTCTCCATAATTGCATGAGCCAATTCTTGTTAATAAATCGCTTCACATATATATCCTATTGGTTCTGTTTCTTTGGAGAACTCTGACTATACACTATCATTACTCATTTAATTGCTCACATTGTCCCAGATTTGGCCCTTGGAAGCTCCTTCAGGTTGATTCTTGTCCTTCTGAAATGTCCCCCATCATTTTTTGAGCACTCCCTTACTTTCTGTCACTGCATGATATTCCAGACTCATCTTGTTTTATCTCTGTCCTAGCCTGGAAATGAACCATTTCTCCAAAGAACCCTGAATACTTTTATTGGAGAATGGAATTTAAGAACCAAGATCAGGGTACTGTCTGTGCTCACTGCTGCTGGGGTGTCATTGTTTCTAGGCCTTCTCAGTGCATAAAGTAGGGAATATATGTATGTCTGCATACATCTCTTTATTTCTAGATCTATCCCTCTGTGTGTGTGTGTGTATGCATGCATGTGTTACATGTGTCATGTTATATATGTGTTTAACATATATGCAGATCACAAGTTTATACTAATGCCTTTGATTCCAATCCAACACTACCCTTCTCCTTATTTGTAACTCCTTATTTCAACAGTGAGAAATCTGGTTCTCATAATCCACAGTGTATTACTTACATGCTTAATACAAGTCTATACATTAGATAGTTTTCAGCATTTCTAACCCGTACCAGTCTGAAAACCAAATATTGTAATTCAAGTGCAATACCTGTGTTGTTCAGTACCTCTGTCCTTTGCCTTACAGTACGTAGTCAAAATACTGGTATCCAAAGTGATTTAGGTGAGTTTTTGTCTCCCCACCCCCTTCAGTGTGGCTATGTTACTTACTTTTAATGCAGTGAAGTTCATGTTTTATTTTTTATTTTCCTTTTTGGGTACCCCCCCATATTCCAGTTGACTTTATTTATTTATTGTTTGGGGGGGTAGGGAAAACATTAACATGGGCCTAAGAGTCAGCACTATACAAAAAACATACTCAGAAAAGGGTAACTCTTCCCTAATCCGAAGCTTCTATGCCAGTTCCATTCCTGGCTTCTTTCTAACCCGTTTCCACCTACTCCATAAAGGTAATAAATGTCATTAGTTCTGGTTTATCTTTCTTGTATTACTTTTTGCACAAATTAATAGATATAGGTATATTTTCTTATAACCCCTCCTTACATAAAGGATAACATCCTATATGCTGCTGGAAATTACTCCCTTATGGTTCTTAGAGATTTTCCTCATTCTTTTTTTTTAAAAAAGATTTTATTTATTTCTTTATTTAAGGGAGAGAGTGGGGAGGGGCGGGGAGGGGAGAGGGAGAGACAGTCTCAAACAGACTCCATGCTGATCACAGAGCCCAACATGGGGCTCGATCTCATGAGCCTGAGATCATGATCTGAGCCGAAAATCAAGAGTTGGTTGCTCAACCAACTGAGCCACCCAGGTGCCCACCTTTTTTCCCTTTTACAGCTGCATAGTACTCCATTGTCTGGATGTACCAAATCCCCGCACCCATCTTCCATATACGATATAGTATGTAAAGCTTGTTTCAGTTATTTGCAATGACAAACAATGCTTCAATAAATAATATTGTGCGTATATATTTTCATATTGTTGGAGGTGTATCATTGGGAAATTCCTAGATGTGGCATTGCTGGGCCACAAAGTAAGTCCATACGTAGCTTTGTTACACGTTGCCAAATTTCCCTACAGAAGGGTTATACCAGTTCCCGTTTCCATTTGCAACATGAGAAGGTCTGTTTCACCACAGCCTCGCCAACAAAATATGTTGTTGTATTGTTTACTTTTTACCAATCTGATAGGTGTTTCGGTGCTGATTTATTTAAGTGAGTTTGAACATTTTTTCACATGTTTGGAAAAGATTTTCATGTCTTTTATTGGGTGAATTTTCTGTTCAGATCTTTTTCTCATTTTTTATTTTTATTTTTTAAAAAAGATTTTATTTGTTTATTTGACAGAGAGAGACACAGCGAGAGAGGGGACACAAGCAGAGGGAGTGGGAGAGGGAGAAGCAGGCCTCCTACTGAGCAGGGAGCCCAATGTGGGGCTCGATCCCAGGACCCTGGGATCATGACCTGAGCTGAAGGCAGACACTTCACAACTGAGCCACCCAGGTGCCCTGCCCATTTTTTTTTAAATCTAGGTTTTAGTCTTTTGTCCCACAATTTGTAACAGTTCTTTGTATATTAAGGACATAGGCTGAAAATTTTTCTCTTAATTTGTCAGGTGTCTTTGTTTGTTTAGAAGCTGTTTAGGAGCTTTTGTTTTGTTTTGTTTTTTTCTAAATTTTTAAGATTTTATTTATTTATTTGTCAGAGAGAGAGACAGAACACAAGCAGGGGGAGAGGCAGGCAGAGGGAGAAGCAGGCTCCCTGCCGAGCAAGGAGCCCGATGTGGGACTCGATCCCAGGACCCTGGGATCATGACCCGAGCCAAAGGCAGCCGCTTAACCAACTGAGCCACCCAGGCGTCCCAGGAGCTTTTGTTTTCTATTTTGTATACAATGTTTCTACTGTTGGTATGTTTTATGGGGATCAAGTATTAACATGAGATAATTTCGACAGCAAGCAAAAGGCTCCTATTCTGAAGGCTTTAAAATAAAGACATTTATTATTTCATACAACAAAAAGTTCGAGTAGGTGGTGAACTCCTCTTGTAATTAAGTGGTTCAATGATGGCATCAGAGATCCAGGATTTTCTTATCTTTCTCCTCTGACATTCTCAGCATGTTGATTTTTGTCTCCTGACCTGTCCTCTCAGGGTCCTAAGATGGCTGTCACAGCTTGTTCATGGTGTTTTTGCCTTGCAAAAATCTTTTCTTCATGTGAGGTGGTCGAATTTATTAATCTTGCCTTTTACCATCTCTGGATTTTGAATCAGAGTTAGAAAGGCCGTTTCTACTCAGAGGTGAATGAGGAATTCACTCATATTTTCTTCCAGTGCTTCTGTGGTTTTATAATTGACATTTAGATTCCTGACGCACTTGAAGTGTATTCTCAGGTAGAGTGTAAGGAATGGGTCTATTTTTTTTCTTTTTCCAAATGGTTAGTGGGTGGTCCCACACCATTTATTATAAATGTCACCTTTTCTCCAGTGGATTTGAGATCCCTCCCGTGCCTCCTGCCCTATACCAAATTTCCACTGTACTTGGGTTAGATTTTCTCTTCTATTCCACTGGTTTGCCTATTCCCGGACCACTACCACGCTGTGTTAATTGCAGAGGATTTATACTTGTTTTAACGTCTGCTAGGACTGGTCCTCCTTCTAGCGATCTACTGTTGTGATAGTTATCTATCTCCTGTGTTCTAGCAGCTTCTGTGGGAGCCCGGAATCTGGGAACAGCCTTGTTGAGGACTCTGGCTCGCGGTCTCTCATGAGCTAATCTTAATGAGTTAACTTAATGAGTTAAGCAAGGCTTGCAGTCAACTCAAGGCTCCTCAGAGGCCGAGGCTTGGAGAGTCACCTTCTAAACTCCCTCAAGTGGCTGTGGGCAGGTCTCAGCTCCTCCCCAGATGGAGACCTCAGTTTCTTGCCGTGTGGGCCTCTCCATGGGACTGCTTACAACACGGTTTCCCTCAGAATAACTGATCCAAGAGAGAGAAAGTGAGAAAGGCCCAAGATGGAAACCTCAGTTTTTATAACCTAGAAACTGGGAATGAGAAGACAAGCCACAGACCGGCATTGTGCCAAATAAAATCAGTTCCTTCCAGCAGAATTATGGAGCTTTTCATCCTCATAGCCTGCCTTTCCACCTGGGCAGAACCTCTGCCTCACCCTATGGGATGTAGGGGTGGGGAGAGCAGCCCCTTATCATGAGTGAGGCCTCTGCTCTATAAGCTGGTGGGGGAGGGGGATAGTACCCTGAGGTCTTCTTGACTTGCCCTCTTGGCATGGAATACGTGTCCTAGGAGAGAGCTGGGGTGTGAGTCATGGGGATCCAGTATTTTAGGCCTGTCATGTCTGTAGTAGAACCTCTTCCCTACAAGTGTGGGTTGTGTGTGGGGAAAAGACGCCTGGTTCTTTTTTGCTGCACCCTCCTGGACTAGAGAGAGCTTCCATGACAAGGGGGTGACACACATTGATCGTTTGCCCCTCCTGGAGTGAAGTATTCGCTCTATACTGGGAAGTGGGGATTGGAGTGGGAGAGGGAGCCCCCTGTTTTCTCGGCTGCACAGCCCCAGAGTAGAAGCTTCCAGAAGACAGAATGAGGAGGGGATGGGAAGAGAAAGGAGTGGGTTGTGGCTCAGATGCCATAAGCTCTCACTGTTCTGTTCTTACTGAAATGTCCTTGAAGGAATTCTACATTTGCTGGATATGCCTGTAGGATAATTTCCAGACATTAAATAGTTGGGTTTTCAAAAACATTTTTTCCCAGTTAAATGGTTGTTTCACTGGGGAGAGAGTCTACCAAGCTCCTCACTCTGACATTTTGGAAATCAACCTCAAGACTTAAAAATATTTCTTGGTCCATGGGTTTCCTCTTGTCATTTCTTATTTGTTATATGTGTGCTCTCCCCCCTCTTCTTAAACAAGTGAGCTGGTATTTTTTTCTATTTGTTAGTCTTTCCAAAAATCCAAGTCCAATTTTTATTCTCCAGTCCATTCATCTTTGTTTTTTTGTTTTTTTAAATTGTTTCCCCATTTGTGCTTTCTTTGGGTTTACTTTGTGGCTCTTTCTCTAGTTTTGAGCTGGGAATTACCATTCATTTCTTTTCTTTTTTTTTTTTTTTAAGATTTTTTAATTTATTTATTTGACAGAGAGATAGATAGAAGAGCACAAGCAGAGGGAGTGGCAGAGGGAGAGGGAGAAGCAGGCTCTGCACTGAGCAGGGAACCCGATGCGGGACTTGATCCCAGGACCCTGAGATCACGACCTGAGCCGAAGGCAGACGCTTAACCATCTGAGCCACCCAGACGCCCCCCATTCATTTCTTTTCATTCTTTCATTTTAATGATGAAAGTGTTTAGTACGGCGAATTTCCCTTTGGTTGTTGTTTTCAACAGATTTCACAGAATCCAGTAAGGAGGATTCTCATTCTCATTATTTTTTAAAAATTGGTATTCCAGTTTGTTTTCACCAAAATCCTCTTGGTTTTGTCTTTATTAATAATTTCATATTTTATTATGTTGTGCTCAGACAATATTGTTTATAATGTTTCTACTTTATTGAGCTTACTGATGATTTCTTTGTGACCTGATGTGTGACTCCTTCTTTTTTTTTTTTTTTTTTTTGGTGTGGGGATACTTTTCTTTGGATTCATGGTTGTTTTTTCGGTGGGGGGAGATCTCAGTTGATGTGCATTTTATTTTCCAGTTTTTTTTTTTTGGCATGTATGTATGTATGTATTTAGTAGGTTCCATGCACAGCGTGGGGCTTGAACTCATGATCCTGAGATCAAGAGCTGCACGCTCTACCAACTGAGACAGGCGCCCCCACTTTTTTTTTTTTTTTTTGGTTTTTAATAATAGCTCCATACAGATCTATTAATATATATATATTTTAAGATTTTATTTATTTGCGAGAGAGAGAATGAGAGACAGAGAGCATGAGAGGGAGGAGGGTCAGAGGGAGAAGCAGACTCCCTGCTGAGCAGGGAGCCCGATGCGGGACTCGATCCCGGGACTCCAGGATCATGACCTGAGCCGAAGGCAGTCGCTTAACCAACTGAGCCACCCAGGCGCCCCAGATCTATTAATATTTTTAATAATAGCTCCATACAGATCTGTTAACACGCTTAGTGGCTGTGCCACCCAGGCACCCCTGGACTTTATTTTTTTAAAAGATTTTATTTATTTATTTGAGAGAGAGAGCGCGAACACGAGTGGTGGGAGGGGCAGACGGAGAAGCAGACTCCCTGCTGATCTGGGAGCCAGATGCAGGACTTAATCCCAGCCCTCCAGGATCATGACCTGAGCCAAAGGTAGACACTTAACTGACTGAGTCACCCAGGTGCCCCACGGACTTTATTTTTAAGAGTAAATAAATTTTAGGGTGCCTGGGTGGCTCCGTAGCTGGGCGTCTGCCTTCGGCTCAGGTCATGATCCCAGGGTCCTGGGATCGAGCCCCGTATCGGGCTCCCTGCTCCGCAGGAAGCCTACTTCTCCCTCTCCCACTCCCCTGCTTGTGTTCTCTCTCTCGCTGTGTCTCTCTGTCAAATAAATAAATAAAATCTAAAAAAAAAAAAGTAAATAAATTTTAAATTGCTATATATTTTAGAAATCATTATGTAAGCACCCTCTTTCTGTCTAGTAATGCTTTTAACCTGGAATTTATTTTTTTCTGATACTAATATAGCTTTTTCAGCTTTAATATTTGCCTTATCTTTTTCTCTAACCTTGTACTTCCAAATTCTTTATATCCTTTTTTTTTTTTTTTTTTTGAGAGAGAGAGCATGAGCAGTGGGGGGAAGAGCAGAGGGAGAGAGAGAATCTCAAGCAGGCTCCACGCCCAGCAAGGAGCCTGACACGGGGCTTGATCTCATGACCCTGAGATCACAACCTGAGCTGAAATCAAGAGTCGGACATCCAACCGACTGAGCCACCCAGGTGCCCCATATCCTTGTGTTTCATGTGTATCTTTTATAAATAGCACGCAGTGCTAATATACGATGTTATAAATAGTAGATTCGGTAGCAGAGCATAAATCATGCCGTGATAAATGTTGTGGGCAGAATAGTGGCCTCTCAAAGATGTCCACATCCCAATTCCTGGAAACTGTGAACCTTACCTCACGTGGCAAAAGGTACTTTGCAGATGTGATTAAGTCTAGGATCTTGAGATGGAGAGATTATCCTGGATTATCCAGGTGAGCCAAATGTCATCATAAGGGTCCTTAAAAGTGGAAGTGGGGTCAGAGTTCGAGATTTGAAGATGAGGTGCTGCTCGCTGTGAAGATGAAGGGCAAGGCCATGAATCAAGGAATGCAGGCCACATCCACACGGAATGTGACCTCTTGTTTTTGGATTCATGGTTGTAAGATAATAGATTTGTATCGTTTGAAGCCACTCCATTACTGGCTCCAGCAGCAGAGAGAGATCCAATATGATAATAAGCAACTTCCAAATCTCGGTGGCTTTCAAAAACAAAAGTTTATCTCTTGCTCACATTCCATGCCCTTTACAGGTTGGCTTTGGATCCGTTTCATGTCTTCTTTATTCCAGGCTCCAGGCTAGAGAGGCCGCCCAGCACAGGTGGAAAAGAGCAAGGGTAGAAACACCTTGGGGCTCCTATAGCTTCTGTTCGGGTGTGGCATAAACCATTTCTGCTCAAATTCCAGTAATTGAAGAAAGCCGTCCCAGTAAGTATAAAACGGGGTAGCGAGCAGAACTGTCCCAGAGGAAGGACACCTGTCTTATTGGGAGGGACTAGCATGTATAAAGGCCCTGGGGCAAGGAGTGGGGGACAGAGTTCAGAGAAGAACTGAAAGAAGCTGGTCTGGCTGGAGGGCAGCAGAGAGGCAGGACCAGGGACGTGGTTGGAGAGAGGAGCAAGACCAGATGGTGCAGGGCCTGGTAAGCCATCTATTCATCCAGTGAATGTGAGCCGAGTGCTTACACAGTAGGCTGAGTCAGGGCTGGAAGCTTGGGGACAGACAAGGCTGATGAGGTCCCTGTTCTGAAAGCATTTACCTAGTGGGAAGTAACAAGGAAGTGAGATGATTGCAGACAGTGATCATATAAGTACCACAGTTAAGGAGTTTGTATTATTAAAAGGACTATTTTTATTTTATTTTAATTTTTTTAAAGATTTTATTTATTTGAGAGAGAGAGCACGAGCAGTGTGAGGGGCAGAGGGAGAAGCAGACTCCCCGCTGAACAAAGAGCCTGATGTGGGGCTCGATCCCAGGACCCTGAGATCATGACCTGAGCTGAAGGCAGACGCTTAACCGACTGAGCCACCCAGGTGCCCCTAAAAGGACTATTTTTCAAAGATCACTGCAGCTCTAGGGAGGGCCAAGAGCACAAGAAGTCAGAGACTGTTCAGCAGACCACTGGGGGAGTCAAGCAGTAGGTGATGGCCAGGGAGGCAGAGGGGAGAGGAGGTGGGCCTGAATTAGGGAGAGATTTCTGAGCTAGAATCCACAAGATTTAGTGATGAACTGGATGTCGGGGGTGAGAAAGAAAGTAAAAATACTTGCAAATTCTCAGCCAAGAGGACACCGCCTAGCAAGGGGAATGAAGCAGCAGTGTGACGGAGTCTTGCCCCAAAGCAAACCTACTGTGTGCTTCTATTTACATAAAGTTAAAAACAGGCAAAAATAACCGATGAGGATAGAGTCCAGAATAGTGATTAGCCTTTGGGGGGAAGTGGAGGTGGGGGGGGCGGAGGGACTAGAGACTGGGCAGGGCACGTGGAGCCCCTGGCTACACAGCTCTGAAAACTCATCACGTGACTCATTTCTGTTCTGTGTACTTTTCTATGTGGCTGCAATAAAAAGTGTACTGGAAAACAACGACCCCTAATTTTGTTGTTGCTATGTTACTTTTGAACAACTGCTGGTAAGTAGATGGGGAAACGGAAGAAGGAACAGGTTCCTGGGGGCAGATAACAAGGTGCCTGGAAAAAACAAGCAGAGAGGGCCGAGAGGCAGCAGGAGGTACAAGTGTGGACATGGGGGAGTGTCAGGGCTGGGAAGAGCCTTTGGAGCCGCTGGAAGGATTTAAAGTCGGTGGACTTGACAAGGCAATTCAGGGAGCAAACTGGGGGGCATGGGCAGAGGAAGGGGGCCCAGAACCAGGCCTGGAAGTTTGGCTGCCCTCTGCCTCCTGGATCCGTGTTCCATGGTGACCCTCTGATCACGCCCACTCAGGGCTCATCTCCAGCTCTTCCAGCCTCCGTCCCCGCCTGCCCCCTGCCCCCCCATGCCTCCTACCCACTCAGCCGGGGCAGCGTCAGCCCCGAGCCTCTGGCTTTTTCTTCTAGAGTAGTCTACTCTTGGTTGCGTCTCTCCTGTCTGGTTTTTGTCTCTCTCTGGGGCTTCTTGAGGCCCTAGAATGAGATAATCCCTATCTTTGATATCCTACAGTCTATTAACAAAAATCAATCATTGAACATCATCAAAATGAAAGCCTTGCTCTGGGAAAGACAATGTTAAGAGAGTGAAAAGAGGAGCTATAGTTCGGGAGAAAATATTGACAAATCATTTATCTGACAAAAGCTTGTACCTAGAATATGCAAAGAACTCTCTAAACTCCACAGTAAGAAAACAAACAATCCAATTAACAAACAAGCAACAGACTCCAACGGAAGCTTCACCAGAGAAGATAAATGGATGCAAAATGTATGCATGTCCTAGGGCTGCCAGTAGCAAAGTACCACGAACTGGAGGGCTTCGAAGAGAAAGCTACTATGTCAGTGCTGGAGGCTGGAAGTCCAAAATCGAGGTGTTAGCGGGGCCATGCTGTCTCTCTGGCAGGGGCAGGAGAGCCTTGGTGTTCCCTGGCTGGTAGCTACGACACTCCAATCTCTGCCCCTGTTGTTACATGACTGTCTTCCCCCTGGGTGTCTGTCTTTTTTTTTTTTTTTTTAAGATTTTATTTATTTATTTACTTATTTGAGACAGAGAGAGAAAGAGAGGGTGAGCGTGAGCATGGGGGGAGGGGCAGAGGGAGAGGGAGAGAGAGAATCTCCAGCAGACTCCCCACTGAGCGTGGAGCCAGACCCGGGGCTCAATCTCATGACCCTGATGAGATCACGACCTGAGCCAAAACCAAAAGTCAGATGTTTGACCAGCTGAGCCACCCAGGGGCCCCTCGTGTCTGTCTTCACCTATCTCTGTGTCTCTTCCCTTTTAAGGACACCAGTCATATTGGACTAGAGCTTATCCTAATCAAGTATGACCTCATCTGTACCTGATTACATCTGCAGAGACCCTGTTTCCAAATAACATCACATTCACAGGAAATGGAGGAGGTAGGGGTGACCAATATATCTTTTGGTGGTTGGTGGGGGCAACAATATACTCCACAACTGAAAATAAGCACGTGAAAAGATGTTCAATATCATCAGCCATTAGGGAAATGCAAATTAAAAACCACACGACTAAGGAAACCAAATACGTAAGTGTAGTGAGACACATTGTTTAATTAAAATTTCTTGCTTAGAAATCCAGTTATCAAAAGTTTATATGTAGAGGGTGTCAGAATAATAAAAAAAAAGGTGGAGAAGGTACATACTCATTTATAGGTAGAAATAACTAGGAAGGCATGAAAAGAAAGGAAAAAAAACCCCCATAGGACTAAAATAAAGAATACTGACAATACCAGGGCGCCTGGGTGGCTCAGTCGGTTAAGCGACTGCCTTCGGCTCAGGTCATGATCCTGGAGTCCCGGGATCGAGTCCCGCGTCGGGCTCCCTGCTCAGCGGGGGGTCTGCTTCTCCCTCTCCCGCTCTTCCTGCTTGTGTTCCCTCTCTCGCTGTGTCTCTCTCTGTCAAATAAATAAATAAAATCTTAAAAAAAAAAAAAAAAAGAATACTGACAATACCAAAATTGTCTCTGAAAAAGTTTCACAGCCTCTCATAAAGTTAAACATACATTTACCATATGACTCTTCCTAGGTGTTTATCCTAGAGAAATAAAAACGTATGTCCATGTAAAAACCTGTACACAGGGGCGCCTGGGTGGCTCAGTCGTTAAGCGTCTGCTTTCGGCTCAGGTCATGATCCCAGGGTCCTGGGATCGAGCCCCGCATTGGGCTCCCTGCTCCGCGGGAAGCCTGCTTCTCCCTCTCCCACTCTCCCTGCTTGTATTCCCTCTCTCGCTGTGTCTCTCTCTGTCAAATAAATAAATAAAATCTTAAAAAAAAAAAAACCTGTACACAAATGTTCACGGCAGCTTTATTTGTAATATCCCGCACTGGAGTCAACCCATTCCAAACTGTGGAATACTACTTGGTAATAAAAACCCACGATAATAAAAAGGAATGAACCTTTGATATATGCAGCAACTTGGGTGGGTCTGAAGGCATTATGTTGAATGAAAAACCAGCCTCCAAGGTCACATACAGTATGATTCTAATTATGTAATGATCTTAATGTGATAACAGATGAATGGTTGCTGGAGGCTGGGGGTGGGACAGAGGGTGTGACTCTGAAGGAGTCTTGAGGGAGTTCCTTTGGGTGATGGAATTATTGTGTATCCTGCTTGGGGTGGTAGATACACCAATCCATGCGTGTAATAACATTTATAGAATCAGACACCAAAAAAAAAAAAAAAATCAAAGAGTGAGTGCTTATGAAACCTGATGAAGTCTGAATGAGGTCCATAGTTTTGTTGTACCAATGTCAATTTCCTGGTTCTCACTGTTCTCTGGTTATGTAAGATGTTACCACTGGGGGAAGTTGGGTGAAGGGGACAGAAAAACTTTCCATACTTTTCCTTTTTTTTTTTTTTTAGAGAGGCATGGTGGGGGCGGGGAGGGGAGGCAGAGGAAGAGGGAGAGAGATTCCTAAGCAGGCTCCATGCTCAGTGCAGAGCCCGATGCAGGGCTTGATCTCATGACCCTGAGATCATGACCAGAGCCAAAATCAAGAGTTGGACGCTTAACCGACTGAGCCGCCCAGGTGCCCCTCCATACTTTTTAAGCAACATCCGTGTGAGTCTAAATTCTTTCAAAATAAAAAATGAAAATATTCTCTCCAATGTGGAGTGTGGAAGCCCAAGGCTGGCACTGAAGGGAATGGGACTGAAGCCCACCCACAGGCTTTTTTGTACCCACTTACTGAGGGGGAGAGGCTGAAAACTCAGTTGGTCTGGGGGATTCATTCATTCGTTTTTTCTGAACACCTTCTCTATGTCAGGCTCTGTCGGGAAAGAGTGCTAGACCCAGACAGCCAGGCTCCCTGGCTTAGGCTTCAACATGGGGCCTGGGCCAGACAGCCAGGTTGAAATGTGGCCCTCCACTCACTAGCTCCACTCACTAGCTTCGTGGCTGGCAGTGAGTTACTTAACCTCCCAGAGATCACCCAAACTCTGTGGTTTAGTTGTTGTAGTTCTCATTTGTAAAACGAGGCTACTAACAATATCCACTTCGTGGGGTGGTCGTGAGGAACATGTGAGCTGATTCAATTACAGGCTCTTTAGTGACATGTTTGGGGGGCTTGCTATGGAGACTGTGGGGGTCACAGCTTCCTTTCTGGGGGAGGCCGACAACAAATACACAAGGGGAAACACAGATCTCCCCCACCTCCACACACACACACACACACACAAGGAGGGTGGCCTGATGAGACCGGGTAGTCAGGGAGAGGCTCAGCAGCCTCAGGGAGCATGGGAGGTGGCCCCAAGGAGAGGACTCAGACCAGAGAGACTAAGAAACTAAGAGATTCAGAGACACTCATAGAGACTCAGAGACCCAGAGATTTTAAGGCACCCAGAGACCGAGAGATGTCCAGAGACCCAGAGTGACCAAGAGATCCAGAGATGCATAGAGACCCAGAGACTGAGAGATCAAGAGATCCAGAGAGACAAAGACAGACAGCGAGAGACAAAAAGACCTAGAACACCCAAGAGACCCACAGACCCAGAGGGCCAAAAGACTCAGAGATATCAGAGACCCAGAGAGATCCAGAGAGACCTGGAGAGATCCAGAGACACCAAAAAACTCTGAGACACGGAGACACCAAGAGACCCCAAAACACCCAGATACCCAGAAATGCAGAGAGACTGAGAGACACCGAGAGATCAAGAGATTAAGGGACTCAGAAACCAACAGAGACGGAGGGACACAGAACAGGAGGGGCAGTCCCCAGGAATGAAAATTCACACTGGCAGCGGGGGTCAAAGCCTGAGACTGGGAGCAAAGCAGAGACGGCTGCTGGGTGTCCAACCAGTGAAGAGCCGCCAGGTCAGAGGAAGGAGACTGCATCTGAGGTCCGTGGACCCGGGCTCCAAACCTGGCCCTGTGCTCACCAACCACCTGGCCCAGCCACATTCAAATGTCAGCAGGTTGAGGCCCTGAGCCTCAGTTTCCCATATGAAAAATGTCAGTGAGAACCACAAAACTGACCTCCCAGGGGCAGATGTGTTGGTCACGTGACTTGAGCCCCCTTATGTGGTTACTTTGAGCATAAATGATTCACTTCTTTCTGGCCTCCATTTCTATTAAATATGTATTTTATTTTATTTATTTATTTTTTAACATTTTATTTACTTATTTGACAGAGAGAGACACAGCAAGAGAGGGAGCACAAGCAGGGGGAGTAGGAGAGGGAGAAGCAGGCTTCCCGCTGAGCAGGGAGCCCAATGCGGGGCTCGATCCCAGGACCCTGGGATCATGACCTGAGCCGAAGGCAGACGCTTAACGACTGAGCCACCCAGGCGCCACTTATTTTATTTTTAAAAAAGATTTTATCTATTTATTTGAGAGAGAGTGAGAGCAAGAGAGATCACAGAGGAGAGGGAGAAGCAGACTCCCCTCTCAATCTGATAGGTGTTTCGGTGTTGATTTGATTTATTTAAGTGAGTTTGAACATTTTTTCATATGTTTGGAAAAGATTTTCATGTCTTTTATTCGGTGAATTTTCTGTTCAGATCTTTTTCTCATTTTTTATTTGATTTTTTAAAAGATTTTATTTATTTATTTGACAGAGAGAGACACAGCGAGAGAGGGGACACAAGCAGGGGGAGTGGGAGAGGGAGAAGCAGGCTTCCCGCTGAGCAGGGAGTCCAATGCGGGGCTCGATCCCAGGACCCTCGGATCATGACCTGAGCCAAAGGCAGACACTCAACCAACTGAGCCACCCAGGAGCCCCTAAATAAGTATTTTAAAAGTCACCTGTCGGGCGCCTGGGTGGCTCAGTTGGTTAAGCGACTGACTGCCTTCGGCTCAGGTCATGATCCTGGAGTCCCGGGATCGAGTCCCACATCGGGCTCCCTGCTCAGCAGGGGGTCTGCTTCTCCCTCTGCCCTCTTCCCTCTCGTGCTCTCTGTCTCTCATTCTCTCTCTCTCAAATAAATAAATAAAATCTTTAAAAAAAAAAAAGTCACCTGTCACCACCTCACACTCATTAGGATGGCTACTATCAACCAAACAGAAAATAACAAGTGTTGGCAACAACGTGGAGACGTTAGAACCCTTGCTGGCGGTTTGCGGGACTGCAAAATGGTGCCGTTGCTGTGGGAAACAATTTGATGCTTCCTCAAAATATTAAACATAGAATTATCTCCTGACCCAGCAATTCCACTTCTCCGTGTATACCTCAAAGCAAGGGCTCGAGATATTTGTACACTATGCTCATGGCTGACGTATTCACCATAGCCAGGATAGGGAAATAGCCTAAGTGTCCAAGGATGTATGAATGGATAAGCAAACTGTGGTCTATACGTGGAATGGAATATTATTCAGCCTTAAAAAGGAAGGGAATCCTGACATATGCCAGGGCATGGATGAACCCTGAGGACATGCTAAGCGAAATAAGCCCATCACAAAAAGACAACTCCTGTGCGATTCCACTTGTAGGAGGTGAATTCACAGACACGGAAAGCAGCATGGTGGTTGCCCTGGACTGGGGGAGGGGAAATGGGGGGTGATTGTTTCATGGGTACAGACACCCAGTTTTGCAAGATGAAGAGTTTTGGAGATGGCTGGTGGTGGTGCCTGCACAACAATATGAACGGACTTAAATCTACTCAACGTAGGGCGCCTGGGTGGCTCAGTTGGTTAGGCGACTGCCTTCGGCTCAGGTCGTGGTCCTGGAGTCCCGGGATCGAGTCCCGCATCGGGCTCCCTGCTCGGCGGGGAGCCTGCTTCTGCCTCTGACCCTCCCCACTCTCATGTGCTCTCTCTCTCTCATTCTCTCTGTCTCAAATAAATAAATAAAATCTTTAAAAAAAAAAAAAATCTACTCAACGTAAAAATGGCTAAGGTAGTAAATTGTTCGGTATGTGTATTTTACCACGATAAAAAAAAAAAATGGGGGGAAACCCAAGTGTCACCTGTTAAAAGTAGAAGGTAATGCAGATGGTGACTGTCCCATAGGATTATAGAGAGAGTAAATGAACCAGTGAGCACGGCAAGGCTTAAGGTCTGCACCAGGCTGGGGGTGGGGGTGGGGCGTGGGGTGGGGGGTGGGGTGGGGGCTGGTGGGGTGGGAGGGGCTTGCTGGTCTTTGGCAAAGGCCTCCTCTCCCACCTTGGAGCCACTGGCTAAGCTCCCCCTGCCACTAAAGGATCTTGGGAGGGGGATGTGGACTCTGGGAACTCTCATGCCAAGACACTCTCCTCTCTGGCTCTCAGGTTTTGAGGTTCCTGGATCTGAAACAAACAGAGACCCAACCAGCAACTCTGTCCCACCAAGACACAATCAGTGAATCGTGCCCAGGCCTCGTTTCCGGCCTGCACCTTGGCTTCACCTTTAAGAAACAGGTGGGGAGGGGACCGTGTTGCCATTCCGGCCCTGGGGTCCCGCCGGCCTGCCTTTACCCCTCTTGCAGGTGACGGAGTGTTGGAGAAGCTCTTACTTTGGGGGGCCGCAGCTGGGAGGCGAATGTGGAGACCAAGTTCACTCCAGGTAGAGGTGGGTGGTGATGGCCGAAAGCCCCACCCCCTCCCCAGGAAGGGGCCTGATTGGTGGAGGGCTGCGGGGGCGGAGCAGCGCTAGGGCTATATAAATGCAGTCCCGGAGCGCAAAGAGTTATGCTGTAGGTAATCCCCTAGCTCAGGTAAGGCTTTTTGGAGGAGGAGGAGGAGGAGGAGGAGGGTGGGCTGCTTGTGGGAGCCTAGGTGGAGGACCTCAGGTTGACTATAGGGTGGTGGGCTGCAATTTCTGAGCCCCGTAGGTGGCGTCTCTCCCCGTAGCTTGAAAATTTTGAGGTCGCCCCACCTCAGGTACTTGTCTAGTTACATCCCCCCTCTGGGCCTCAGTTTCCTCTCCGTGAAGAAAGGGGTTGGTGGTCCTTCCAAATATGCCAATTTGGTGTGGAGTGAGGGGGTATTTGGGAGTTGGGGGGGGCAGAGGAGCAATTAAACTCTTTGGCTTTGGGGGTCAGGCCGTCCCCACCTTTTAAGTAGCTGTGACGAGACTTCCACGCTTCAGCTTCCGTGTTTGCAAAATGGGTATTGGCCTAGACCCGCTCCGGGATGAAGTGAAATAATGCCCTTAAAGAATTTAGCACAGCCCCAGGCACTTAGGAGGCCCTCAGTGGGCCTGTTGATGCTCTGCTTCCTCCCTGGCCTGGCCTGGGGTGCCAGGATGCGGTGGGGGTGGGGGGGGCTGCATCCTTCAGGAACTCTGCCGCTTTTCTGGCCTCCTCACCCCACACATATGCCAGTTTCTGTCTGCTCCCAGCACCGCCCTGCCCCCCACCCCAAGTCTCTACCTTCTGGAGGTCCTCTGTCAGGCCAGCCTCATCAACCCTCTCGATTTGGGGGGTGGGGGGCAAGGGGGTAGGTGCTAAATCCTGAGGCTGCTTTCTCTACAGGCTGTCCTGCCCCCACCCCCTGTGAGATGAGTGACACTCAAGACTTGGCCACTGTCCCCGTGGTTGCCACCCAGGTGAAGCTGGGGGGCTGGAGCCGTCAAGGTGGGGGGAGTGGGTCTGTCCATCAGCGCCGGCACCAGGAGCTCCAGGCCTTTCTCAACCTGCTGGGTGAGTTCACTTGGGGGCTGGCATGGAAGCGGGTGTGGGGCCCCTGCGTGAAATCGATGGGAGAGGTGGGATCTCACCTGCCCATCCATGCACGCCTCTGAAATCTCTGTCCTGTCCCTTCTCAGGTGACCCCAGTTTGGCAAAGGGAAGGGAGGGGTCTTGGCAGAATGTGGGATCAGCGGAGGCTTGGGCTTTGGAACTCTGATGCCACTCTTGTCTTGTGGGGGCTGGTGGTAACCCCAGTCCACCATCTCTCTTCTCTATACCGCAGAGCACAGTTTCCTCCAGGAATTCCTTTCCAAAGATCCCTGTTTCCAGATTTCGGATAAGGTGAGGTGACACGGGGAGTAGAGGCCGGGGGTCACTTGGGGCAGTTTGAATTCGCGGGGCTTGAAGGCTATTTCACTGGGCCTCCCGGTCTGGTGGAGGGAGCACCTCCCTTTTAAATCTTTGCACCCCCACCCCCCGCCCCACCCCAGCCAATTCCTCTGGGTTTTCTGACTCACACCCCTGCTTCCTTGGGAGCGAGTGGGCCTGGTGCAATTGCCTCTCCCCCGTGCCTCCCTGTAACTCTCCCCTTTTCTGTGTCTGCAGTATCTTCTGGCCATGGTGCTGGTCTACTTCCGGCGTGCCAACCTGAAGCTCAGCGAGTACACCCACAGCAACTTGTTTCTGGCTCTGTGAGTGGCCAGGGCAGGTGGTAGAGACGCTGGCTGGGAGTTGTGGAATGGGCAGGCCAGATGCTTATGGCCTCTGCTCTCTGCCCCCCCTCCATGGCCAGGTTTCTCGCCAATGACATGGAGGAGGATGTAGAGGACCCCAAATGTGTGATTTTTCTGTGGGCCCTGGGAAAAGATTGGCATCTCCGGGTGTCAGACTTCCTGCATCAAAGGGATAATCTGTGGGCCCGGATGGGCTTCCGGGCCATGGTGAGCCGTGAGTGCTGTGAGGAGGTGAGGCCCCACCATTATCCTGGGGTGGGGGGCACAAGGCTGGACCTCCCGCCCCCATTTACTATGCACTCTACTCACGCCAGGTCATGGCCAAGGAGCGGTCTCACTGGGCCTGGACTCGAGAGCGGCGCCCCCAGCATGGTGGGGCTCAGAGGGGTCCAAAGGCCCAGGTCCCCCTCCCCGGGCCCCCCAGCCTCTCGCCACCTCACTGTTCCCTCTGTGGCTGGCCCCCTTCCCACAGCCACTGTCACCACCAGCCCCGCCCCTTGCCTGTCTTAACCAAGTGCCCTTCCCCAACCCCTGAGTGGCATTGCCCTCCCCTCCAAGCTTGTCTCTCAGTGGCTGAAGACCCCTTGGTGGGGGGCTTCCTTATCATTCCGCCCCCCCAACTGCAACTGGAGCCAGGCACCTACAGTCTCCACAGTGAGTTGAAGGCAGCAGCTGGGGCTGGGCTTGGGAGGCTAGGAGGCAGGTGTGGGGCCTGACAGAACGAGCAGGAGGGGCACAGGACCTGGGGTCCAGCAGGCCTGGGCACCTGTCCCAGCTCTGCCACCTCCTAGCTGTGTGCACTTGGTAAGTTTCCTCTCTGAGCGTCTCTTTGTCCTTTCTCCCCAGTCCTCCCGAAGCCTCCACCATGCCCTGGGCACTGACACTTGCAGGGTGAAGAGTAGCCCACCTGCTCGCCTGCTGACCCAAGCCCCACTGGCTGCGCGCCGCCCCCCCTCCCCCCCCAGCCTTCTGTCTTATTGCCATCAGGCTGGCAGAGCTGCCCAGGCCCCCTGTCACCTCCTCCCAAATGTACCCACTCTGACCCTGGCCCCTCTAATAAACTCGGGTCTATAGGACTCCGACTGTGCTTAGGCCCTGGCCTGGCTCCTTGACCCAGGGTAGGGTTAGGGAGGGAATGCCAGGAGAGGGGGGTCTGCCAAGTTAGGTACCAGTGATGGAGACTCATGAGCACAGGCTCTGTAATAACAATTCCCCTTTCCAATGATGACCAGTCATCCCGACTCAGTTTCCCCTCTATGACTTCACCTATGAATGACGAAATCTACACAGTGTCGATGAGGTTGAATGAGAAGAGGTATTTTTTTTTTTTAAAGATTTTATTCAAAGAGAACACGAGCAGGGGGAGCAGCAGAGGGAGAGGGAGAACCAGATTCCCCGTAGAGCAAGGAGCCCGAAGTGGAACTCAATCCCAGGACCCTGGGATCATGACCTCAGCTGAAGGCAGATGCTTAACCAACTGAGCCACTCAGGGGCCCCTGTTGTGAGGTTTGAGTGCATTAATCCTAGATGTGTTTAGAACTTTCTCAAGAACGGAGCTCAGATGCGAGCCCTGGGTGTTACCAGTAGAGGGAATGGCTGGCTGGGGAAAGTCTGGAGGGGAGGGTGTGTTTGGGAAGTGGCTGGAACTGAAGCTGGTGAAGTCCACGGCGGGGGGGGCGGGGTGTCCGACAAGCGGATCTGCACACCATTCCCCTGCATACTCTCTGAGTGGCTCCCAGGAAGCATGGAAGTGAGAAAGCCGGGAGATTGCGGGCATTAGAAGCCAACACAAGGGCTACAAAGTACTTTTCATTTGTTTTTCAAAGAGATAATATATTCACATGTATGTTTTAAATTTTAAACCAAGGGTCACCTCCTACCCCCAGTTCCCTTCCCTGGAAGCAATAAAACTAATAGCTTATGTCCTTCCAGAGAAAGAATATAAGCATACACAGCCAAATGTGGTGTGATTAAAAAAAAAAAAAAAAAGTATGGATTTGGTCTTTGTCCCCGTTCCCTGCACAGAGTTACTAAAACCCTTACAATGTTCTGAGTCACAGGAGTGAATTTTGTTATTTGCAATGAGCCCCTTTGAGCCACACCATGCTAATGAAGTGACTCAGGGTGGAGCCCCTACTTACCCCAGAAAGACCAATCAAGAGTGGGAACTTTCAGCTTCCCCACCTCCTCCAAGGAGGAGAGCGGGTCTGGAAATTGGAGCAGTTCTGGATTGGGGGACACAGGTGCTGGGAGGGTGGGCTGCCTAGAGAAGGCACAGAAGCTCTGCATCCCTCCCCGCCCTCCCTTGCCCTAGGCACAGCTTTTATTTGGCTGCTTCAGTGTTGTATCTTTTAAAATAAAACTCATAAGTAAAGCACTTCCCCAAGTTCTGTGTCTTCTACTAAATGATCAAACCTGAGGAAGGGGTTGTGGGCACCCCAGGTTTGAAGATGGTTCCTTATCCATACATCCGTTTTGACAGCTGTATAGTATTCCTCTTCGCAGATGTACCAAAATGTAGCTTGTTCCTCATCCATTGACATCTAAGTTGCTTCCAGAGTTCTTCTATTCCAAACAGTCCTACAGAGTCACCAAGACTTTGTAAGGACATCATTATTCAAATGTGAAAAGATATCTGTAGTAGGAATTCCTAGAAGAATTGCCCCAGGGCCACGTCCGAATAGTCATTTTTACAATTTTTGCCAAATGTCCTTCTCTAGAGGCCATGCCCATACTGAGCCCCACCTCCAGCAGTATGTATGAAGGCTGTTTTCCAGAACAATCATCTATCAGTGACATACCAGATTTTTTATCTTTGCCAAACTGCTAAGTGGAAAATGGTCCCTTGGTGAAGTTCTAATTTGCATGTTTTCTTCTTTTGAGTGAGTTCAAGTTCATACAATTAGGAGTCGTTTGTCTTCTTTTCTGTGAACAACCCTGTTTGCCCGTTTCTCCCATTTTTGGTTTCTGATTGACATATAAGGGTTTGCGAGAAAAATAGCTCTTCAAGATGTCGATTGTATTTTCTTCAGTTTCTTGCTGACTTTGCTGGGCAGATTTTTTAATGTAGGAAAATAAGCTTTTTTTTTGTGGCTTCTGGGTTTTGTGTCATAGTTTAAAAGACCTTTTCCACACTGAGATGACTAAAGAATCTTCTCCCTTAGCTCTTGGCTACATTCTTATTTTCATTTTTTACATTCAAATCTTGAGTTCATCTGGAATTTATCATATGCAAAATTCCTTCCTATTTTCCTAATGCCTTTTATTTAAAAACTCATCTTTTCTCAACAGATTTGAAATGCTATATTAAATACTAAATTCCTATGTGCATTTGGATCTACTTCTAGATTTTTCTTTCTTTTTTTTTTTTTTTACGTAGGCTCCACTCCCAGCATGGGGCCCAATGTGGGGCTTGAACTCACGACTCTAAGATCAAGACCTGAGTTGAGATCAAGAGATGGACGCTTAACTGACTGAGCCACCTAGGTGCCCCCACTTCTAGATTTTTCTAACTTCCAATGATCTATGTGTCAGTACTCCTCTTTAATTATTACATCTAATTATGGATTTATTATGTTTTAATATCTGGTAGAGTTAGTCTCCACTGATTTCCCTTTGTTTTCAGAAGTTTCCTGGCTACTCTTGCTTGTTTAACTTTCCATATGGACCTTAAATCAGCTTTTCTAGCCTCCCCTGATCAGTTAGAGTATTAACTGTGATACATCTCTAGATTGCTTCAAGTTGAACTGACATCTTTATAAAGTATCTTTGTATCCAGAGTAAAGTGCCTGTCCCCTGATCTCTGCATCTTTCACGTGGCACCAATGGCCAGTGACTCCCAAAGTTGTACCTCTATGTTCCCTCCTTGGGCCCCTCTGCTTGGAGGAAGTGTTCCCAAAGGTCTTGCACTGTCCCCCTGGCTTGGTGAGTCCCCTCTGCCTCCTTAATCCACTCAGGTGGTCAAGCCAGATCAAGGGTTTAGAGTTGCCTTTGATCCCCTACTGTGTTCCAAGAGCCATCTCTAACTCTAATTAAGCCCTGTTCGTGTTGTTGGGCTTTTTTAAAGACTGATTTTTTAAATAATCTCTATACCCCACACAGGGCTTGAACTTACAACCCCAAGATCAAGAGTCACATGCTCTACTGACTGAGCCAGCCAGGCGCTCCAAATCCTATTAGTGTTTTTAACAGGTTTATTGAGGTCTAGTTGACATACAATAAACCACACACATTTAAAATATACATTTTGTTTTGACATGTATACACCCATGAAACCATTACCATAATCAAGAGAATGAACATGTCCATCCCCCAAAAGTTTCTTCAAGCCCCTTGGTAATCCTTCCCTCCCACCCTTTCCCACCTGCCAGCCCCCCCACCCTCACCCCTAGGTAACCACTGATCTGCTTTCTATCACTAAATTGGCATCCTTTTTCTAGACTTTTCATATAAGTGGAATTATATAATATGTATTCTTGTCTGGCTTCTTACATTTGTTATAATTCTGAGATTCATCTATTGTTCCTTTTTATTGCTGGGTAGGATTCTATTGTATATGTATACCACTGTTTGTTTATCCATCCACAATGCACGGATGAAGATTTGATTGGTTCTAGTTTGGGCTGCTATGACTAAAATTGCTATGAATAGCTTTCAGCTCTCTGCTCTGAGGAGGCCCTGGTGCAACTTCTTTGCTAGTCCCGAATCTGGCTTCACCCGGCACTAGCCATCTCCACCCTGCTGCCTAAGTTTGACCCCAAGGATATCAAAATCATATACCTGAGATGCAGGGGCAGGGAGGTCAGTGCCACATCGGCCCTGGCCCCCACGATTGGCCCCTGGGGTCTGTCTCCCCAGAAGATTGGAGATGACATTGCCAAAAGCAACTGGTGATTACAAGGGACTGAGGATGACAGTGAACAGACAGAACCAGATCGGGGTGGTACCTTCTTTTTTGGGGGGCATAAAATTTTATTTAATTTAGGGAGATACATATAACTCATCAGGCTATGATATTCCTTTGTTCATTGGTTGGGGTGGTACCTTCTGCCACTGCCCTGATCATCAAAACCCTCAAGGAGCCACTAAGAGACAGCAGAAAAACATTAAGCACAGTGGAAACATCACTTTTGGTAAGATTGTCAACACTGCCAGACAGATACCCCACCGATCTTGAACTAGAGTGCTCGGGAACCATTAAAGAGATCATGGGGATTGCCAGTCTGTGGGCTGCGGGGTTGACGGCCGCCTTCCTCATGGCACCATAAAAGACAGGCAGTGGTGCAGTGGAATGCCCAGCTACAAAGGAGATTTCAAGAAAGGATCATTTGACGACCAAAAAAAAAAAAAAAAATGCTATGAACACAAGTCTTTGTGTGGATATATACTTTTATTTCTCTTGGGTAAATGCTTAGGAGTGGAATAATGGGTCCTATATGATAGGTTTATGTTTAATATGGTAGGTATGTGTTTTTTTCTTTTTTTAAGATAGACTATTTTTTTAAGATTTTATTTATTCATTTGAAACAGAGACAGTGAGCAAGAGAGAGAGCATGAGCAGGGGGAGGGGGAGAAGCAGACTTCCCCACTGAGCAGGGAGTCCTTCATGGGGCTCCATCCCAGGTCCCTGGGATCATGGACCAAGCCAGAGGTAGTCACTTAACTGACTGAGCCACCCAGGCACCCCAAGATAGACTATTTTTTTTAGAGCAGCTTTAGGTTTACAGAAAAATGACTGAGAAAATACAGAAAATTCGCATATACCCCCTCTTTGTCACATTGTTTCTCCTAGTATTAGTATCTTGCAAGAGTGTGGTATATTTGTTGCAGTTGATGAGCCAATATGGATACATTAGTATTATTAACTAGAGTCCATAGTTTACATTAGGATTTATTCTTTTTTTTTTTTTCTTTTAAGATTTTATTTATTTATTTGACAGAGAGAGACACAGCGAGAGAGGGAACACAAGCAGGGGGAGTGGGAGAGGGAGAAGCAGGCTCCCCGCGGAGCAGGGAGCCCGATGTGGGACTCGATCCCAGGACCCCGGGATCATGACCTGAGCCGAAGGCAGTCGCTCAACCGACTGAGCCACCCAGGCGCCCGCATTAGGATTTATTCTTAATGTATATTCTATGGGTTTGACAAATGTATAATGTCATGAATCTACCATTATAATATCATACACAAATTTCACTGCCCTAGAAATGTCCTTGTGTTACATCTATTCATCCCTCCCCTCCTCCCGCAAACCCCTGGCAACCACTGATCTTTTTTTTACTATCTCTAGTTTTGCCTCTTACAGAATGTTATATAGTTGGAATCATAACTATATAGCTTTTTTTCTGGCATATTCTACTGAGCAATAGGTATTTGGGATTCCACCACCTTTCTGTAGCCTGATAGGTCACTTTTATTTATTGCTAAATATAAGTTTAAAAAACATATTTTTAAAAAACTGTCAAACTGTTTTCCAAAGTAGTGATGGCATTCTGAATTCCCACCAGCAGCATTTGAGAGTTTCAGCCCTCCGCATCCTTGCCAACAGGGACAGTCTTTTTCATTTCAGCTATTTTAGTAAATGTGTAGTGATGGTCCTTTAGGTTGTTTTAATTTGTGTTTTCCCAGTGGATGATGAATGTGTTGAGCATTTTTTCATGTCTTATTTGCCATTTATATATCTTCTTGGGTGAGGTGTCCATTCAAATCTTTCACCCATTTTAACTGGATTATTTAAGTTGTTAAAATTCTTCATATATTCTAAATACACATCCCTCGTCAGATATAATTTTTGCTAGTTTCCTCCTAGTCTGTGGCTTGTCTTTTCATTTCCATGCCTTTCAAAGAACAAAAGTGTTTTATTTTGATGAAGTTCAATTTAATTTTTTCTTTTATTGCTTGTGTTTTTGTGTGTGTGTCATGTTTAAGAAGTCTTTGCCAAACCCAAGATCATTAAGATCTGTCCTGTGCTTTCTTCTGGAAGTTTTGTAGTTTTAAGGTTTATATTTAGGTGTCTAACCCAGTCTCAGATGTTGATATGGTGTATACTAGATAGTTATCAGATCAATCTACTTCTCTCTCCCACCTACCACTTCCCTTGTTTGAGCCACCACTCTCCCTGGTCTTTTATCTGCATCCCCTGCTTTCTCTCTTGCCCCTCCAACCCACTCCCTTGCAGCCTCCTTCATTTGTACAAATCTGAGCAGCCTTGTACCCCAAGTAGAATAAAATGGAAACTCCCATGGGTCACCTAGTCCTGCCATAACTCTCTCTCTCTGCTCAAGTAACACTATGCATATTTCAGTTCCTCCACTGTGCCAACACAGTTCCCCGACCTGGCATCTCCCCTACCCCCTCATACAACCCTGTGTCTGATTTATGCCTATTCTAGCCCCTGGACTAGATAGGGCTTAGCACCAATTCTTCCCAATTAATTATGGGTGTCATAATTAAAGCGATGCACACCTCCTTCAGAGGGGGTGAGGCCATGGGTCTTCACCATCTTATGCTCAGGCGAGCACAGTGCTCTGCACATACAGGTGGTCAGTGCACATTTGGTGAACAATCAAAAGCACTGGGTAGGAGTGATAGGTTTGTGAAGGTGATTCTGGGAACTGTGGGACCCGTAGGTTGAGCCACATACCTTTCCGGAGCCTCTTTCTTCTTCCAGGCCCTTATTCCTGGTGATCTAGGTACACGGAACATGTTCTCCCAGCCTCTGGACCTTTGCACAAGCTGGTTGTTTTCTGCCGGGACACCCTCTCCAGCGATTCATTGCCTAGTTAACTTCTACTTGTCCATCAGGACTCAACTTCCTAATCAGCAAAACCAAGGGACCAGGAGAGCCTGCTTCCCCAGCAGGGGCTGCTGTGTCTTAGTCATGGGTCTCTGCTGTGCAGAGGCTTTGGCAGAAGGGTTTAGTCATGATTCGACACATAAATGCTGAATGGTGAAGAGCAAAGAGCCCAGGCTTCGGTTCCAGCCCCTGGTGAGGGGGCTCGGCAAGTCACATCCTTCAGCCTCAGTTTTCCTCATCTGTAAAGTGAGACTGTGAATGAGGTCAGGTTAAATCAGGGGCTCCCACCCTTCTTGGGGTA
>NC_138379.1:6365455-6399923 GCF_054177405.1 Leptonychotes weddellii | reverse complement strand
GGCTGCCGCAGCCTGAGGTAATCTCGGCCCCGCGCTGGGGGACGCGCAGGGGCGGGGTGGGGGGTGGGGGGCGGCGGGAGGCGAGGCGGGCCGAGCGGCCGGGAATGCCCTCCGGGGGCACGGCGTGGGGTGGGGCCGCCGGGCCCGGCACGGGGAGCAGCTGTCCCGGGTTAAAAATACCCCCGGCCCGGCCCTCCCCCGCGCTCCCCGCCCCCGCCCCCGCGGTGCCCTTCCGTCTGGGCCGCAGCGGCCCCTCCCGGGCCACCACCCTGCCTTTCACCAATTTGTCCTCTCGCTGAGTTGGCCCCGGAGGGAGGGGCGGGGAGACACCGTCAGAGAGATAGTGGGAGAAGGTGCCGCCGAGATAAGGGAGAGCGGAGAGGAAGCGGGGTAGGAGCCGGAGCAGGAGGAGGAGGGAGGAGGAGAGGAGGGCGGAGGGGCCGCGGGAGGAGGGCGGGGAGGAGCGCTCTTCCTGGTTGGGCCCTGCCCTGAGCCGCCACCCGGGAAGGCAGCCGCCTGGACTGCAGCGATCCCCCGAACACTGCTCCCCCCAGGTAAGGAGCTGGGTGGCCGGGCCAGGATTCGCCGAGCCCTGGCCACTGCTCTCGGGCTGAGGGGCTGCCCCTGCCCCGAGCCTTCTGAGCGCCCGGACAGGGGCGGGGGCTCGGCAAGCCGCGCAGCCCAGGCAGCCGGCCCAGCCTGCGCTCACCAGTCTCCTGGGGCTGGGCTGGGGGAAGGCCGGAGGGGAAGGGACTGAGGCCCGGCAGCCCTGGATCACTCAGCCCGTGTCACGGGTCTGGGGAGGGGGACCCTGGCTGCCTGGAGTTCTCGGCCTCCAAGCCGGGGAAAGGGGGGCCGGTGCCTAGGAGCTCGGCTGTTCGGGGACGGGGTTACTGTGTCGTCTCTAGGCTCTGCCCTGCCCCACCTGCCTGGTCGGCTAAGCACAGGACTGCAGGCCCAGGACAATGGGAGTGTGGGAAGGGAGAGCATTGTGTAGGGGTGGGGAGGTGGTGGCCAGCACACCTAGGGGCAGAGCAGCCCCCCTCCTGGTTTCTGGGGGTATAGGGAGGTGGCGGAGAGTCTCGAGTTCTGTGAGGGGAGCAGTGAGGTGGGGAAACCCCAGGTTTGGAAAGGAAGGGTGCTGAGCGGCAGGCAGGAGCCCCAGTTCCAGCCCTGGGAAGGCCTGGGTTCTGAGCGGCTGGTCTGTCCTGCAGGATGGCTGAGGAGATCATCATCCCAGTGTACTGCACGGGAGTGTCTGCTCAGGTGCAGAAGCAGCGGGCCAAGGAGCTGGGCCTTGGCCGCCATGAAAACGCCATCAAGTACATGGGCCAGGACTATGAGCAGCTGCGGGCTCATTGCCTGCAGAGTGGGGCCCTCTTCCGTGATGAGGCTTTCCCCCCGGTGCCCCAGAGCCTAGGCTACAAGGACCTGGGCCCCAACTCCTCCAAAACCTATGGCATCAAGTGGAAGCGTCCCACGGTGAGAGGGACCCCTCTCCCCAGGGGTGGGAGTCCGTTTACCCCTATCCTGGGTGAGGAGTGGGAACAGGACTCAAGGTCGCTGGTGGGGAATGGGGTCTGGGGTGGCTGGCTTCCAGTTTCTAGGAGGGCTGGCCCAGAGACAGGACTCTGGGTCTCTTGCAGGAGCTGCTCTCAAACCCCCAGTTCATTGTGGATGGAGCTACCCGCACAGACATCTGCCAGGGAGCACTGGGTAGGCCCTTGTGGTAGTGGGGGGGGGGTTCTGTGTGTTTTTTCCAGAGTAGTTCCCCAGGCCTGTTCTTTCCCGCTCTGCCCTAACCCCTCCCTCCCTCCTGCAAGCTCAGGCAGGCTCTAGCTATCAGTGCTGGGCTGGTTTGCCTAGATTCCTAGGTCTTTTCTCTAAGCTGAGGGACATGGTGCCCAGGGAATCCCAGGTTCTCCCAGGCATGGGCACTTGCGCATCCCTGGGAGCATTTTTGCAGAGCAGTCCTGATGTGGGTCCCTCCCATCCCAGGGGACTGTTGGCTCCTGGCCGCTATTGCCTCCCTCACCCTCAATGACACGCTTCTGCATCGAGTGGTTCCACACGGCCAAAGCTTCCAGAATGGCTATGCCGGCATCTTCCATTTCCAGGTGAGGAGCCCCGAATCCACCTAGGACCAGGGCATGGGGGAAAAGAGGGGTAGCAGGCACTGGAGGAGGTGAGGACCAGTGACCTACAGCAGTCTGAAGTTAGAGTGGCTTAAGTCCACACCCTGCAGGGATCAGTCCTTCCTCTAGAAAGAATTTGACCTCTTGATGCCATCTCAGATCTGTCATGTGTGAAACGGCTGGGCAGGCAGGTATTCTGGCTGGCAGTTTTCCTGTGTGGTTGTGCAGATCAGGGAAAAAGTGCTTGGAGGAATAGAAAGATCTCTATTATTTCGTGTGGGACAAGTCCTTTTCCTCCACGGGGTCTCAGTTTCCCGTCTGAAAAATAGTGTTCCACTGGGGAAAACAGAGCAGTACCGTGGCCATCCCCACCCATGCCGCAAGTCTCCCCACCCACGCACCCCCAGCTCCTCTAGCACTTTGGCGACCTGCAGAAAAGAAAGGATTAAAACTTTTTAAACCTGCTATTCCCTTTTTGCACGCAAGGGCCCATTTCTCAAGTCACACTAAGGAATTCTCAGTGAGCTGATGTTGGGAGAGACACACCCCCAGCAACCCTGGGTGAGACCCTCTGGCCCTAGTGGCCCCAGCCCTGCCCCGGGGACTCCTGGGTGCTCTCTCCTGCCGCCTGCTCAGGGAGTCCCTTTCCCCATCAACATCCTGCCCTGGGCCGGTGGGCGGGGCCGAGCGGACCGGCTGTGCCAAGTGCGCACCTGTCCGCACCGGTTTGCAGGGGCGTGGCCTTGCTGCCCCTTCCCCTGCCCCCTTCCCTCACTCCTCTAATCCGCTTCTCCCTGGCCTCTTGATTGGCCCATTCCACATGTCCCCCGCCCCCCTCACTACTTGGGCCCACCTCCTCCCCTTGCCCCGATGTTCTGCACTCCTTCCCACCTCGATTGCACTTGGTCACTTCTGGCCCAGGCCCCTGACGCCTCTGGCCCTAGGAAACCTGTTTCTCTCGCCATCTGTGAAGCAAACCCATGCATGTGAGAACCACACCCATCTTGTGGTCTAGATGCCACATTTTGGATCCAGACTTTATTTACAAATGTATCCCCCCACATCCCCCCTCAAGACACACATCCCGACCTAGAATGAACTAGAATGCGGAGGGGGGGGTAGGGGTCTGGTTCCACGAGAGCCAAGCCCCCAGGGCTTTCCAACCTCAGCCTACTTGAGGAAGCACCTTGGTCTGTTCTAGAAATACCAATAATGTTGTCCTAAAAGCTTTATCTTTGTGATCATGGTTAGTTTTCCCTTGAGGAAGGTCCTGCTGTTCCCTTTTATGGCTAGGGAAACTGAGGCTCCGAGAGGAGACCTCGCTCAGGCTCCTAGATCTAGAGGTCTGTGATCAGGCATCTAGCAAATGGCCGGGGAGGCTGCCGGGCAGATCCCACAGCAGGTGCTCACTGTGCTCTCGTCCCCTCCAGCTCTGGCAGTTTGGGGAATGGGTGGACGTGGTCGTGGATGACCTGCTGCCCATGAAGGACGGAAAGCTGGTGTTTGTGCACTCTGCCCAAGGCAATGAGTTCTGGAGTGCCCTGCTCGAGAAGGCCTATGCCAAGTGAGTCAGGGCCACGGGCCACTGCAGGCGACCCTGGGGCCTGGGGTCTTGGCTTGCTGCCAGAGTGCTGACCTGGGGCTGCCTGCAGGGTGAATGGCAGCTACGAGGCCCTCTCTGGGGGCAGCACTTCAGAGGGCTTCGAGGATTTCACAGGCGGGGTCACCGAGTGGTATGAGCTGCGCAAGCCACCCAGCGACCTCTACCAAATCATCCTCAAGGCCCTGGAACGGGGGTCCCTCCTGGGCTGCTCCATTGACGTGAGTGCACCCGGCCTTGACCTTTCCGCCCCCACCCGTAACCTGTTTTCTTTTCCAGCCCAGCCTGGCCTCATCCTGGCCCCAGGCTTGGCTCCAGACCCATCATCTCACCCCATCTCTGGATTCTCACCCAGCCTCATCAGTCACTTCAGTCCCATCTGCCTCCTTCGTGGATGGTGTCATTCCTGTCCCCCAGACTTCAGACCTCAGCTTGTTTTCCCGCCCTTCTGCTGCCCGGTCCTGTCATCAGATGCTCTGCCCATCCGCTCTCCAGCTCCCCAGCCTCCAACTTCAGCTCTTCCCTAGCCTCAGCTCCTGCTGGCCCAGCCTCCTTCACCGCCCCCTCCCCCCCGCCACTTTGCTGCTCTTCTGTTCTCACCACTTACCCTTGATCTCAGGCTCCTCCCCCTCCATCACTGCATCCTCAGCTCTAACCCCATCCCCACCCTCCACCTTCTTCCCCAGTCCTAGCTGACTCCAGCCTGTCCTCACCCCCTTTTCCACTTCACTGCATCCCTCCACACGAGGGCCCTGGGGCTCTGGGGGACCTATGTACCACTGTCCGTGTGTGCACTTCTGTGTTTGCATGGGGTCTGGCCAGCTCTGGCCAAAGCAGTGTCAGTGGGCTGCCCAGGCCCCCCTGCCAGTGGTGGCATTGGTGGAACGACCCCCCCCTTCTAGGGGCAGTGTGTGTGGGGGTGTTAGGCGGAATCAGGGTCCCTGCCTCCCACTCCCAATAGCTGTCGTATATGCATGGGAATGTCTGGGACCTATGATGGGGCTCACCTCCTGACTGGGGGATGGGGATGCCCATGGTCCCTGGAACCTGGCCCCTCACCATGGCACGTGCGTCTCTGTGCAGATCTCCAGCGTTCTGGACATGGAGGCCGTCACCTTCAGGAAGCTGGTGAAGGGCCACGCCTACTCTGTGACAGGAGCCAAGCAGGTACCAGCCCACATGGGGGCCTTCCCTGGAGGGTGGTTCCTGCCTCCTTGCTTGCCTTTGCCTGTCTGGCCTGTGACCAGAGCCATGGGAGGGGCTGGCTCTTGGACCTCTTCGGGCATCTTACTTGCGTCTTGCGGCCACTAATCCTGAGATGTCTATCTTACTCTGATTTTCTGTAGTTTGTGTGCATAGCTGCCTCCCTCTGTGGTAAATTCCTAGAGAAAGGGCTGTATTTCCCCTGGTGCGGTGCTGGGTGCTGAGCAGGGCCCCTGAGGGGGGAGGGGCAGGAAGGGATGTTCGAAGTACGTGCCAGAAGCAGGCACTCATGAGAGCTCTGGGGAACAGGTGAACTACCAGGGCCAGAGGGTGAGCCTGATCCGGATGCGGAATCCCTGGGGCGAGGTGGAGTGGACGGGAGCCTGGAGTGACGGGTGAGGGGCAGCGGACGCTGGCTGGGGAGGCTGGGGGAGGCTGGTCAGTGCTCTGGCATCTCTGCCGGGGCTCTGCTCAGGACTGAGCGGGGTGGGCCCATCTCTACGTTACTGGGTCTGGGGGACTGTCCTGATACAGCTCAGGCCGGGCATCCTCGGAGCTGGCCTTCGTATGACAGCCCCTGGAACTGGGGACCTCGGGCTTGACCACGCGGAGGCCTTCTGACCTGGGCTCAGGGAGGACAGGCTCCAGGGACTGAGGCTGGCTGGTCGTTTCTGCCAGCGTCCGGCAGCGCCCTTCTCCAACCCGCCCCCCCCCCCCCCCAGCTCCTCGGAGTGGAACAACGTGGACCCTTACGATCGGGAGCAGCTCCAGGTCAAGATGGAGGATGGAGAGTTCTGGTGAGCAGCCTCCTCCCCCGTCTAGCCCCTCTTGGAGCTTGCGCCTCAGCTCCCCATCCCCAAGAACCCTGCACATGCCCCTTCCCTCTGTGCCCTGGCTGGGGACTGTGGCTCACCTCTGTTCCGGGACCCCAGGATGTCCTTCCGAGACTTCATGCGTGAGTTCACCCGCCTGGAGATCTGCAACCTGACGCCCGACGCGCTCAAGAGCCGGTCAGTCCGCAAATGGAACACCACACTCTATGAGGGCACCTGGAGACGGGGGAGCACCGCAGGCGGCTGCCGGAACTACCCAGGTGACCTGACCTCGCGGCCCGCAGGGCGCCCCGGGGTGGCTCCTGGGCCCGGCTGCCTCCTGGCTCTTGGGCTTCGCCCCCTGCGCGTCTCCTCCCTGAGCCTCGGTTTTTCTCATTTGTGAACTAGCATGGTTGTACTGACCTCTGGGATTTGCTTTGAGGAGTAAAAGGTTGACTGACTAGTCTTTACTCCTCATTCTGGAACCTTCCCTCCTGGCTCACTGTCTTTCTGCCTGGGCCTCCGTCACCTTTCCCTGAGCTTCTGAATCCATGCGGGGGACTTGGGCCACAGCCTGGGCTCTCGATTCCTCCGTATCCTCACCGGCAGCGACCTTTTCTTCCGCCTTAGTTCAGCCACCCCCCCTAAAGGCCCAGCGGAACCGGACCAGACATTGCAGCCTGACCTCTGCCTTGACGCTTTGGGCTCCCTCATTCTGCAGCCCTCAGCCTTGTCTAACCGTCTGGCCTATTAAGCCCGCTGTTGCTCTGTCCTTCATCTCTCATTATGTCTTCTCTTCTCATTAGTTCGAGTCAGCATTGTAATCTGGTCCCTGCAGACATTCTGGCTCCTGGCTCCCTCTTCCCCACCCCCACCCCCGGCACCCGCAGAATCCCAACTGAACCCTCTCCATCAGCTCCAGGACCACTGAGTGGGGCTGGAGAGAAAATCACACAACGGGGGCAGCATTTGCCCTCCAAATTCACAGCCGTACCCCTCAGAGGACCACCTTGCGTGGTCCCCAGCATTTCCCCTGCTGATTAGGAACCATTAGGAACGTTCCCACTCCCTCAAACCTGCCTCCGTGCTTACTCCCACCTGTCGACCCGGCCTTGCACTTCCTTGAGAGGTGGCTGTCTTCACACAGGGCACCTCTTGAATTCACCCCACCTGTCTCGGCCTGTGCCCGTCATCACTGCTTTCTCAACTGTGACAATGACAGAATTGTCCGCGCTCACAGGGACCAGCCCTGCCCCTGCTCTGGCTCCCATTCTCCCACGTGTCTGAAAGCCGTTGGCTCCATCATCGATCACCTCTGGGTCCTGTGTCATTGTGGAGAATCCCGTCTTAGAGTAACTCTCTCGTGACCCCACTTCCCCACCCATTGCTCTGCTCCCCTTCAAAGCAAAATGTTTTAGCTTACCACACTCCCTGTTTCCTTTCCTGCTTCCAGTTCAGTTTTTTTAACCCACTGTGGTCCAGCTTCCATCCTCACCATGTGACTGGTCCTCTTCTTTTGAAGGCCACCCACATCTTTGGCTTTGCCAGACTCCCCCACTGCTCTGTTCTCACGTCCTACGTCATCCGTGTTCCCAGTATGGCTCACAGCCCTGTTTTGAAGCATTCTTCCCCCTCATGGGGATCCAGTTTCAGGTTTTGCTCAAATAGATAACAACTGTTTCCTGCATCATTTATTGAGAAATCTGTCCTCTCCTCACTGCCCTGTGGTGACAGCTCTGTCCTGTAGTTCCCATATATGTGTGGGTCTCCTTCTGGGCTCACCATTCCATCCCTTGGTTTTTCCCTCTGCTGACAGCACGTCAATTTCATTGCTAGAGATTTATAAGAAGGCCTGCTTTGGGGGCAGGGTGAACGCCTTCAAGAGTCTCTTAGCTGTTCTTGCCCTTTGTTTTCCTGTATGAATTTTAGAATCAGCTACTAAGTCCTACAAAGAATCATTTTGAGACTTTAATTTGGAATTGTCCTGAAACTATAGATCGATTTGTGGAGAACTGACGTCTTTATAGTTTTGAGTTTTCTTGTCTAAGAATGTGGTATATCTATTTATTTTGGTCTTCTTAGTGTCTTTCAAGAAAATTTTATAATTTTCACCTAAAGAACTTATACATCTTTGAGATTAATTACTAGATACTATATCATTTGTTGGTATTATAAATGGTATCTCTTTTAACATTGTATCTCCCAAATAATAATTGCTGATACAGTAACATGCAGGTGACCTTTTAAATTTATTTTGTATCCAGCAAACTTTTTTTTTTGAGAGAGAGCATGGGATGAGGGAGTAGAGTTGGGGAAAAGGGGCAGAGGAGGAGAGAGAATCTTAAGCAGGCTCCACGCACAGCATGGAGCCAGACATAGGGCTCGATCTCATGACCCTGAGATCATGACCTGAGCTGATAGCAAGAATCAGACACTTAACTGATGGAGCCACCCAGGCACCCTCCAGCAAACTTTTTAAACTACAATTAATATTTTTTAAGGATTTTATTTCTTTGAGAGAGACAGAGATAGTGACAGAGATAATGACAGAGATGGCTAGAGAGAGCACAAGCTGGGAGGAGAGGGAGAAGCAGGCTCCCCACTGAGCAGGGCTCGATCTCAGAACCCTGAGATCCTGACCTGAGCTGAAGGAGATGCTTCACCAGCTGAGCCACCCAGACACCCCTGGGCTGGTTTTTCTATGTAAATACCTAAGGTGATAATTTTCCCTCCAGGTGCATCTTTCAGAGACACAATTTTGATACATAATGTTTTGAAGACTTGTGATGTGATTCACATACTGTAATGTGTACAGTTAGTGGTTTTTAGTATACCTGTAATGTTGGGTGGTCACTACCACCATCTAATGCCAGCGCCTTTTCACTAGTCCCCAAAGAAACCTCATATCTGTAAGGAGTCACTCCCTCTTCCCCTCTCTCCCCCTAAGCCCCTGGCAACCACTAATCTACATTTTGTCTCTATAGATTTCCCTCTTCTGGGCATTAGTATAAACGGGATCATACAATACGTGGCCTTTGGTGCATCACTTCTTTCCCTTATTGTAACATTTTCAAAGTCTGTCCATGTTGTAACATGTATCGGTACTTGATTTCATTTTTACGGCTGAATAATACTCCATGGTGTGGATAATACCACATTTGGCTTATTCATTCATCCGTTGATGGACATTTAGATTGTTTCTGGGTTTTGGCTATTACGAGTAATACTGCTATGAACATTCACATACCTGTATTTGTGTGAGCAGATGTTCTCTTGGGTCTGTTAGTAGGAGTGAAATTGTTGGGTTGCATGGTAATTCCATGTTTAACCTGTTTTTCAAGGTGCCAGCACCCATCCGTGGTACATTCCCGCCAGTGGTGTCTGAGTTCCAATTTCTCCACATGCTTGTCAACACTTGTTGTTGCCCAGGTTTTTTATTATAGCTGTCCTGGTGGGTATAAAATGGCATCTCATTGACAATTTGCATTTCCCTAATGACGAATGAGGTTGATAAAAGTGTCTTTTCATGTATTCATTGGCCACTTACATATATTTTTCAGAGTTTCTATGCAAGTAAGTTTGACCATTTTTATTTATTTAAAGATTCTATTTATTTATTTGACAGAGAGAAAGAGAGCGCGCAAAAGCAGGGGGAGCAGCAGAGGGAGAGGGAGAAGCGGGTTCCCCGCTGAGCAGGGAGCCCAACATGAGGCTGGATCTCAGGACCCTGGGATCATGACCTGAGCCAAAGGCAGATGCTTAACCGACTGGAGCCACTCAGGCGCCCCAAGTTTGCCCATTTTTAGATTGGGTTGTCTTTTAATTGTTGGGTCATAAGTGTTCTTTATACATTCTGGATATGATTTTATGAGATTGATGATTTGCATATAACTTCCCCCATTCTGTGGGTTGTCTTCATTTTCTTGATAGTGTCCTTTGAAGCACGGAAGTTTTTAATTGTGATGATGCCCAATTTTTCATTTTTTTTCTTTTATTGCTCATGCTTTTGGTGTCATATCTAAGAATCCATTGTCAAATCCAAGACCATGAAGATTTACCCTTGTGTTTTCTTCTGAGCGTGTTATAGCATTAGCTCTTATATTTAGGTCGTTGATCGGTTTTGAGTTAATTTTTGTAGAGGTATACCTCAGAGGTAGATACTGCGGGCTCATTTCCAGACTACCACAGTAAAGCAAATCCCGCAATAAAGCAAGTCAGATGAATATTTTGATTTCCGGGTGCATATAAACTTACGTTCACATGATATTGTATTTTAGTAAGTGTGCAGTAGCATTATGTCTAAAAAATGTACATACCTTAATTTGAAGATACTTTATCGCTAAAAATACTGCCATTTCAGCTTTCAGCAAGTTGTAATCTTTTTTTTTTTTTTAAAGATTTTATTTATTTATTTGACAGAGACATAGTGAGAGAGGGAACACAAGCAGGGGGAGTGGGAGAGGGAGAAGCAGGCCTCCCACAGAGCAGGGAGCCCCATGTGGGGCTCGATCCCAGGACTCTGGGATCATGACCTGAGCCGAAGGTAGACGCTTAACAACTGAGCCACCCAGGTGCCCAGTTTATGTAATATTTTAAATCCCCTGTTGTCATTCCAACAGTCTTCACAGCATCTTCACCAGGAGTGGATTCCCTCTCAAGAAATCACTTTTCTTTGTGAAGCCGTAAGAAGCAGCTCCTCATCCATTAAAGTTTTAGCATGAGATTGCAGCAATTCAGTGTCATCTGTAGGCCCCTCTTCAAATTCAGTTCTCTTGCTGTTTCTGCCACATCTGCAGCCGCTTCCCCCACGGAAGTCTAGGACCCCTCAAAGTCATCCATGAGGGTTGCAATCCACTTTTTCCAAACTTCTGTTCATGTTGGTATTTTGACCTCTTCCCCTAAATCACAAGTGTTCTTTTTTTTTTTTTTTTTAAAGATTTTATTTATTTATTTGACAGAGAGAGAGAGATCACAAGTAGGCAGACAGGCAGGCAGAGGGAGAAGCAGGCTCCCTGCTGAGCACGGAGCCCGATGTGGGGCTCGATCCCATCATGCTGGGTTCATGGCCTGAGCCAAAGGCAGACGCCTAACCGACTGAGCCACCCAGGTGCCCCTAAATCACAAGTGTTCTTAATGGCATCTAGAATGGCAAATCCTTTCTAGGTATTCTTTTCTTTTTCTTTTATTAAAAAATTTTATTTATTTGAGAGAGAGAGAGAGAGCACAAGTTGGGGGGAGGGGCAGGGGGAGAAGCAGACTCCCTGCTGAACATGGAGCCCAACTTGGGGCTCGATCCCAGGACCTCGGGATCACGGCTGGTGCCGAAGGCAGACGCTTAACCGACTGAGCCACCCAGGCGCCCCTCTAGAAGGTTTTCAATTAACTTTGCCAAGCTCCATCAGAGGAATCACTATCTTCCTTACAAAAATGTATTTCTTAGGTAGTAAGACGTGAAAGTTGAAGTTACTCCTTGATCCAGCGCCTGCAGAATGGGTGCTAGGTTAGCAGGCATGAAAACAACATTAATCTCATTCTTTGTCTCCATCAGAGTTCTTGGGTGACCAGGTGCATTGTCAAAGAACAGGCAAAGGAATCCTCTGAGCAGTAGGTCTCAAGGGGGGTCTTAAACTGTTCAGTAAACCATGTTGTAAACAGATGTGCTGTCACACAGGCTTTGTTATTCCATTTAAAGAGCACAGGGAGGGGCACCTGGCTGGTTAAGCGGGAGGAGCATGCGACTCTTGATCTCCCTTGGCATCATGAGTTTGAGCCCCAGGTTGAATGTAGAGATGATGTAAAAAAATTTAAAAATTTAGAGAGCACAGGCAGAGTAGGTTTGGCATAATTCCAAAGAGCCCTAGGATTTCTGGAATAGTAAACGAGCACTGCCTTCAACTTAAAGTTACTAACTGTATTAGCCCCTAATGAGAGAGTCAGCCTGCCCTTTGAAGCCTTGAGACCAGGCATTGACTTTTCCTCTCTAGCTATGAAAGTCCTGGGTGGCATCTTCTTCCAATAGAAGGCTGCTTTGTCTACATTGAAACTCTGTTGTTTAGTGTAGTCGCCTGCATTAATGATCTCAGCTCGATCTTCTGGGAACTTGCTGCATCTCCTACATGAGCACTTCCTGCTTCCCCTGGCACCTTCATGGTATGGAGTTGGCTTCTTTCCTTAAACTTTATGAACCAACCTCTGCTACCTTCAAACTTTTCTTCTGCAGCTTCCTCACCTCATTCAGTCTTCATGGAATTGGACAGAATTAGGACCTTACTCTGGATTAGGTCTTCGCTTAGGGAATGTTGGGGCTGGTTTGATCTGTCCAGACCACTAAAACTTCTCCTTATCAGTGATAAGGCTATCTCACTTTCTTATCGTGTGTGTTCATTGGAATAGCGCTTTTGTTATATTGTTTTTTAAGATTTTATTTATTTATTTGAGAGAGAGAAAGTGCACAAGCAAGGGGGAGGGACAGCCAGGCACCCCTGGAATAACACTTTTAGTTATCTTAAAGAACTTTTCTTTTGCATTCACAACTTGGCTGTTTGATGCAGGAGGCCTAGCCTTCTGCCCCTCTTGGCTTTTGACACACCTTCCTCATTAAGCTTAATCATTTTTAGCTTTTGATTTAAAGTGAGAGACATGGGACTCTTTCATTTGAACACTCAGAGGCCATTGTAGGATTATTCATTGGTTTCATTTCAATATTGTTGTGTCTCCAGGAATAGGGAGTCCCCAGAAGAGGGAGAAAGATGGGGGAACAGCCAGTGGGTGGAACAGAACACACAGCATTTATCTAAGTTTGCTGTCTTACATGGGTGCAATTTGTGGTGCCCCCAAACAAGCACAATAGTAATATAAAAGATCATTGATCACCATAGCACCATATATGGTATGAGATAGGTGCCCAAATTAATTCTTTTGCGTGTGGAAATCAGTTGTTTCAGCATGATCTGTTGAAAAAACTATTCTTTCCCCCATTGAATTGTCTTGGCACCCATGTCAAAAATCAATTGGCCATCGATATGTATGGGTTTATTTTTGGACCCAGTTCTTTTAGTTTATATATCCCTTTTTTTTTTTAAGATTTTATTTATTTACTTATTCATTCATTCATTCATTTAGAGAATGCAATGGAGGGGGAGAGGGAGAGAGGATCCTGAGCAGATTCCATGCTGAATGCAGAGCCCAGTGCAGGGCTCGATCTCACAACCTTGAGGTCATGACCTGAGCTGAAATCAAAAGTTGGATGCTTAACCAACTGAGCTGCCCACGCGCCCCTATATATCTGTTCTTATGCCTGTACACTGTTGTAATTACTGTAGCTTTGTAGTAAGTTTTGAAATCCGGAAGCGTGAGTCTTATAACTTCTACGTTTTTTCGTAATCATTTTGATTTCTGGGACCCTTATAATTCCATATGAGTCTGAGGATAATGCTTTTCCGCCTCTTTGAAAAAGGATGTTGGGGGCGCCTGGGTGGCTCAGTTGGTTAAGCGACTGCCTTCGGCTCAGGTCATGATCCTGGAGTCCCGGGATCGAGTCCCGCATCGGGCTCCCTGCTCAGCAGGGAGTCTGCTTCTCCCTCTGACCCTCCCCCCTCTCATGCTCTCTCTATCTCATTCTCTCTCAAATAAATGAATAAAATCTTTAAAAAAAAAAAAAAGAAAAAGGATGTTGGAATTTTGATAAAGATCACAAGTGAATCTGCAGATCACTTCTGGTAGTGTTGACATTTTAATAATACTAAGTTTTCTGATCCATGAACTTGGGGTATCTTTTTATTTTTTCATGTCTTTAATTTTTTTCAGCAATGTTTTGCCATTTTCAGTGTTCAAGTCTTTCAACTCCTTTGTTAAATTTATACCTAGATATTTTATTCTTTTGGGTACTATTGTAAAGGAATTGTTTCCTAATTTCCCTTTTCAATTGTTCATTGCTGGTGTATGGAAACACAACTGATTTTTGTGTCTTGAGCTTATAACCTGTAGCTTTGCTGACTTTGATATTAGTTCTAGTAACTTTTTTGTGGATTCTTCATGTTTCTCTATATACAGGATCATGTTATTTGCAAATATAGTTTTCTTCTTCCTTTCCAATTTGAATACCTTTTTTTCCCCTTGACTAATTGCTCTAGCTGGAACTTCCCATACCATGTTCCTGATCTTAGGGTGAAAGCTTCAGTCTCCGCTACTGAGTATGATATTAACTGGCTTTTCCCATAAACACTCTTTGTCATATTGAGGACATTCCATTTTATTCTTAGTTTTTTTTTTTTTTTTAAAGATTTTATTTATTTGACAGAGGAACAGCAAGAGAGGGAACACAGCAGGGGGAACGGGAGAGGGGGGAGCAGATTTCCTGCTAAGCAAGGAGCCTGAAGCGGGGCTCGATCCCAGGACCCCAGGATCATGACCTGAGCGAAAGGCAGACTCTTAATGACTGAACCATCCAGGTGTCCCTATTCTTAGTGTTCTGAATGTTTTTATCATGAATGTGTGTTGGACTTCATGAAATGCCTTTTCTGCATCAATTAAGATGATCATGTAAGTTTTTCCCCTTTGTTCTATTAATGTGTAGTGTATTAACATTGATTTTCTTATGTTGAACTATCCTTCATTCTTGAGATAAATCCTATTTCATGGGGTCTAATCCTTTTAAAATACTGTTGATTTGCTGGTATTTTGTTGAGGATTTTTACTTTGATATTTGTAAGTGATGTCCTGTGATTTTTTTGTGATGTCTTTATCTGGCTTTGGTATCAAGGTAGTGTCATGTAGAATGAGTTAATTTATCAAAAAGAAATGATAATGTAAATGAGAAATCATGTAGAATAGTAATTAAAACACTTTGTGCCTATATTAGAAAAGAAAGATCTGAGATCAATAACCTGATCTTCTATTTAAGAATGTAGTAAAAGTGCAAATTAAACCCAAAGCAAGCAGAAGAAAGGAAATAATAAAGATGAAAGGCCAAAGAAATGAAATAGGGAATAGAGAAACAATAGAGAAAAATCAATGAGACCAACAGTCAGTCCTTTGAAAAGCTCAGCAAAATTGGCAAATCTTTAGCCAAACTAAACAAGAAAAAAGAAGACTCAGATTACTAAAATCAGGACTTAAAGAGAGAACATCACTACCAACCCAACTGAAACAAATGGATTATAAGGAAATACTGTGAATAGTTGTGTGCCAACAAATCAGCTAACCTAGATGAAATGGACAAATTCCTAGAAAGAAACAAGCTACCAACATTGACTTAAGAAAAATAGAAAATCTGAATATACCTGTAACAATTAAGAGATTGAGTCTATAACCAAACCTCCCAGTTATAACCTGCTAATTATTGTTTTATTGTTGATTTCTAACTTAATTTCCTTGTAGTCAGAAAACACAATCTATATGAGATCATAGCTTTGAAATAAACAGAAGCTGGTTCTACAGCCCAGCATGTGGTGAATTTTCCTCAGTGTTCCCGCATTCTGGCAAAGACTGGTTAACACTTCTCAATTTGGTATTATATGCCAAGCACTCCTCTAAATATTTTAAATATTTAGATAGGGTAGGTAGGTATTATGAGGTAGGTACTATTATTATACCTGTTTTACAGTTAAGGAAGGTGAGTCACTAATCTAATAAGTGACGGAGCTGGGATTTGAATCCAGGTTTGCAGCCCTGCAGTCTGTTCTCTTGACCATTACACAATTCTGAATGTTAGGGGGAATGTTTTATAATTGTCCACCATATCAAACTTAATATTTCGTCTGCTTAATCTGTCAGTTACTGGAAGAGGGAAGATAAAATCACACACCCTCCTGATGGTTTTGCCAGTTTCTCCCTTTATATCTATCAATTATATTTCTTTGCATATTTTGCATTATGATATTAGGTGCATCAAGCTTAGAATTGTTATAAGTTGCTAGTGAATTGAACCTGTTTTGTTACTTTCGTTGTTATTTAATGGCTACCTTCTATGGTAATAATTCTTTTACTTTTAAGTCTATTTCAGTCGATGTCACTATAGCAACTCCAGTTTTCTTTTGGTTAGTAATTTAGTGGTATGTTTTGTTATACTCTTTTTTTTTTTTTAAAGATTTTATTTATTTATTTGAGAGAGAGAGAGCACACACGAGCAGGGGGAGGGGCAAAGGGAGAGGGAAAGCAGACTCTGCTGAGCAGGGAGCCCAATGCGGGACTTGGTCCCAGGACCCTGAGATCATGACCTGAGCCGAAGGCAGATGCTTACCAACTGAGCCACCTAGGAGCCCCTTGTTATACTCTTTGATGTCTAATCTTTCTATAACTCAATGTTTTGGTTATCTCTTGTAAACAGACTATAGCTGGCTTTTTAATCCATTTGAAAAATTTTGCCCTTTGATTAGAAGGTTTAATCCATTTACATTTGCAGTGATTACTAATAACTTTGTATTTATCTCAGCAGACTTACTGCACATTTTCCTCTTGTCCCTCCTGTTATGCCTTATTTTGCATTGAGTTCTTTAACCTTTTTCTCTACTAGCTTTTCAATCTGTGAGCTTGGAAGATATAAGTGCTTTAATTAATACATTTTTTTTTTAAAGATTTTATTTATTTATTCATGAGAGACAGAGAGAGAGAGAGAGAGAGGCAGAGGGAGAAGCAGGCTCCCAAGGAGCAGGAAGCCCGATGCGGGACTCGATCCCAGGACCCTGAGATCATGACCTGAGCCGAAGGCAGACGCTTAACCATCTGAGCCACCCAGGCGCCCTAATTAATACATTCTTAAGTTAGTTGATCAATGCAAAGACCTTAGACTACTTAACTTGGATAAACCCCCCCTTTGTTTACTATGCTGTTTTTAGTTAGTATTGTAATTCTAAACACTTTCCTTCCTGCTGTCAATTAAATATCATCATCATTATCACTATTTGATGTAGCCCAGATTCACTGGATTATCCACATAATGGTATTTTTGCTCACCATTTTCACAACTTTCATCTGAGATCATTTTCCATCTCCCTGAAACACATGCTTTTAAATTTCTTCTTCTCCTTCACCTCCTCCTCCTTCTCCCTCTCCTTCTATAAACTTTCACACTATCTCTGTAAAATGCCTCTATAGTGTGCTCATTCTTGACAATTCTCTGGACAGAAAATTCTAGACTGCACTACTTTCAGCCCATTGAAGGGGTTACTCTTTCGTTGAAAGTTACTCTTTATTCTGAATCTGTTGTTGCTCTGTGAGTCAGGACTCTGTCTCCCATGCCTCCTGCGATGCTTTGTCTTTTCTGTTTGTTTTTGTTTTCTAAAGATTTTATTTATTTATTCATGAGAGACACAGAGTGGTAGAGGCAGAGGGAGAAGCAGGCTCAGGAGCCTGATGCGGGACTCGATCCCAGGACCCCGGGATCATGACCTGAGCTGAAGGCAGACGCTTAACCGACTGAGCCACCCAGGCACCCTGTCTTTTCTGTTTTAAGATTGTTTATCTTTGATATTCTGTCATTTCACCATGATGTATTGAGGTGTGGATTTCTTTTCATTCCGCTGTGGATTCATTGGGCTTTCTCTGTCGGGAAATTGATGTATTTAGACAATTCTAGAAAATTTTTAGTCATGATTGTCTAGAATAGCAGCTCCTCCTTATACTCTTCATTTTCTCCTTTTAGAATTCCAATATAATGTAAGCTGGAACTCCTCACTCATTTGTCTGTGTCTCTTAACATCGCTTCAGTTTTCCATCTCATTTCCCTGGGTTGCATTCTGGATAGTTCCTTCAGATCCATTCTCAATTCACTAATGGTCTTTTTTGCTGCATCAAATCTGTTGGTTAATCCTTCTAACAAGTACTTAATTTTGTTAAAAATTTATGTCTAGAAGTTCTAATGGCTCTTTTTCAAATCTGTTCATTCTTCCTCATGTATTCAAGCTTTTCATTTATTTCTTTAAATAGAATAAGACTAGTCTTTTATGTTCTGTGATTATTTCAATATTTGAAGACTCGGTGGGTTGGTTTTTGTCCACTCTGGCTGCTAGTTTTCACTCCTCATGCCTTCTTACCTTGTGAGATTTTTGACCTGTTTGGCCTACAAATTCATCGGTGGGAGTTCTTTGAGTCCTTGGGTGAAGTTAGGTTCCTCCAGTGTTTCTGTCAGTCACCTGGGATGCTGCCAACCCAGGACTCTTTCAAAAATAAATTCTCTCCTTAAGGTTTCCTTGACCTTACAGGCAACATGAGTTGAAACTGTAAGCTTGGGGTGCCTGGGTGGCTCAGTCGGTTAGGCAGCTGCCTTCAGCTCAGGTCATGATCCCAGGGTTCTGTGATCGAGCCCTGCGTCGGGGCCCTTGTTCAGCGGGGAGCCTGCTTCTCTCTCTGCCTGCCACTCCCCCTGCTTGTGCTCTCTCTCTCTCTCTCTGACAAATAAATTTAAAAAAAAAGAGAAAGAAACTGCAAGCTCACTTGGAGGCTTGTGGCTATAAATTCTCTGGAAGATTTTTTCCCCCCTCTTCCCAATGGGGTTTATTTTTCTTTCACACTTAACGCTGTTGGCATTCCTCATAGGGGTCCCAGTTTTATCACAAGGATCTCCTATTAGATTTTATCTCCCATCCCAGTACCCAGGGCTCAGGGTCTCCAGGAATCAATAGAAGTCCTTTGGCATTATTTACCTTGCAGGCTCCTAGTGTCTTTTTTTTTTTTTTTTTAAGATTTTATTTATTTATTTGAGAGAGAAAGCATGAACGGGGGGAGAAGGACAAGCAGACTCCCCGCTGAGTGGGGAGCCCCATGCAGGGCTTGATCCCATGACCCTGAGACCATGACCCAAACTGAAGTCAGACACAACCTACTGAGCCACCCGGGCCCCCCACCTAAGTGTCCATTCTTTAAAAAGGGCTTTATTGAGATGTAATTTACATACAGTACAATTCACCTAAAGTACAAAATTCAGTGTGGTTTTTCACATATTGTGCATTTCTCACCACATCAATTTTAGAACATTCTTATTACCCCCAAAAGAAACCACACACCCTGTGGCTGTCACTCCTGAGCCTGTCTTCCTCCTTATTCCCACATAACTGCCAACCTACTATCTGTCTCTGTGGATTTGCCTGGTCGTATACTTATCCATGTTAGAGAACCTAGCAGTACTCCATTCCTTTTTGTTGCCGAATAATATTCCATTGTTTGGTTACACCACATTTTTTTTTTTAATCTATCCCTCGGTTGATGGACAATTGGGTTATTTCTACCATTTGGATATTATAAATAACGCTACTAAGAATATTCACATACAAGTTTTTGTGTGGCCATATGTTTTTGCTTATCTTGGGTATATACCTAGGAGTGGAACTGCAGGGTCATATGATAATTCAGTGTTTAACCATTTGAGGAACTGCCAGGCTGTTTTCCAAAGTGGCTGCCCCATTTTACTTTCCCACCAGTAAGTATCTGAGGTTCTGATTTCTCCACATCCTGGCTAGCACTTGAGAGTATCTGTCATTTTGGTTAGTGTCACCTTGTGTGGGGGGAGGACGGGAATGCTGTGGCTTATTCGTTTCTCTAAAAAGCAGTTTCGCGTATTGTATCCAGCACCTGGTTGTTTGAGGGGGTTGTGAGCAGCTGAATCACCAAACTCCCAGAAATGTCTTTGTCACCCTTGGCAGCTCTGAGGCCTCCCATCAGACCCTGCTTTCTCTTTTTCTTTCCTAAGTCATTGTCCACACAGCAGTTTTAGCTACCTTAGCAAATCTGAATCCATTCATGCCCCTCCTACTGCAAGCCTGTTGGGGGGGGGGGGTAGGTCCTTTTGCACTTCAATTAAAACCACACTCCTTACCACCCACCCTGCTCCCACCCCTTTTTCCCCTTTCTGGATCCCCAGTGCTCGCTGGAGCCAGATGCTGCATCAGACCCTGGCTGTCCCCTCATGTGTGGGGCTCTTGGTTCTCTCCTGCTGCCCAGGGTCTTCCCAGGGCTTCTGCTTCCCATCTCTCTTAAATGTCACCTCCTCAAAGATGCCCACCCTGACCAGCTCCAGCTTGGTTTTTTTTGGTAACTGTTCTGTTAATTACACTGACTAGCGCCTACTTTGCCTCCCCTCCTGGAATGTGAGCTCATGAGGGTAGGGACCGTGTGTGTCCCCAGTGCACGGCTGTCACGTGGCACACGGTGGACACTTAGCAATATTTGTTGGATGGATGAATGAACAGACACATGGGGGAGGGGAAGCCTGGAGAGGGGGGAGGGGCCGCTCTGCGCCGTTCCTCCTCTGATTCCTGCCGACCACCCGTCGCTACAGCCACCTTCTGGGTCAATCCCCAGTTCAAGATCCGGCTGGAGGAGACAGATGATGCGGACGACGACTACGGGGCTCGTGAGTCAGGCTGCAGCTTCGTGCTAGCCCTCATGCAGAAGCACCGCCGCCGCGAGCGCCGCTTTGGCCGCGACATGGAGACCATTGGCTTCGCGGTCTACGAGGTGAGCCGCGAGCCGGGGATCTCAGAACCGGCGGGGAAAGCCGCCTCCCGGTGCACTGTAGGCGATCCCCAGCAGGGGGCGCCGGAGGACACTGCCTCCGTAGCCCCGAGGCAGGCAAGGACACTGTCCCTTGGAGGCACCTGCTGAGGCCATTCTTTGGCAGAGGGATCTGGCTTAGTTGACAACTGGGAGGTAGCTTCTAGGGGACAGACTTGGGCTCAGCTTCAGAAAGAAGTAGGCAAGTGCGCTGTCCTGGAGGAGTAGTGAGCTCCCTGTCTTAGAAGTATGTAAGCAGAGGCTGGCCTAGGAGCGCCCTGCTTCACTCCCTGTGTTCAAGACAGAAACTTCTGGACCTTCCTGGTGGGGGCAAAGAATGGCCACAGTCTTGGCCCAGGCCCAGAGCTCCTGGCTGCAGACTGGTGTAGACCTCTGATGTCTCTGGACTTTGGGACATTGCAGGTGGCCACCCTGGGGGCTGTCCTGGGTGCTCTGATTCAGAGCCAAGGCCCAGGGTGTTCTGAGGATGAAGAGGACCCTGCCTGGGCCCCCTGTCTTGAGGTCCTGAGGTCCCTCTCTGGTGTGAAGACCGGTCTGGGTCACCAGTGGCCCCGAGCCCTCCCTCCTGGTCTCTTCATCCCATCATTCTTAAGAACTCAGGGCCTCTGCCCAGCCATGCTGCACCCCCTCCTCTTCTGGGCCAAGCACACATCTCTAACTCCTCCATCTCTCTGGCAGGTCCCTCCGGAGGTAGGTGTGACAGCAGCCTCACCTGGATTTACATACCCCTGAACACAGAGGGCCCGACGGTGCCCAGAGGGGAGCAAGATGGCAGCCAGCCCGCACGTAGAGAGTTAAGAAGTCACCTCATTTTATTGCTCGCTAACTGTCCTTCTCCCCCCGCCCGGGGCAGGGGGCAAGCACTGCTGTCCTGGGGGCCAGGGCAAGTAATAAGTGAGGGAGCTGGATTTGAACCCTGGCCCTCAGAGTTCTCCTCCCCTCAGATGCACACCTGAGGCTCGTCCCGTCTTGCTGTTTCCACTGAGTAACACTGGCTGGGGCTGCCTGGGGCTGGCTGAGTGTTCCGCACCCTCGAGCAAGCTGCCTAAGCCTCCGTGTCGGTGTCTGTTAAATTTAGGGCACGAAAGCGCCATCTCACAGGGCTGTCGTGAGCTTTAAATGAGGGGCCCCGTGGAAAGTACCCTGCGCTGTGTGACTTGGGGAATAATCATGGGAATGTTATTTCAGTGGAGTCCTAGTATCTCCATCCACCTCCAGAGTGTCCCCTCACCTCCGCCCCGTGCGGAAGGCAGGGTTGTCGCCTTCCCTTGACCCGAGGAAACTGAGACAGAACGATTTGTCAGGGTCGGGGTCGGTGGGCAGCTCCTGGGGGCGGGGGGCGAGCGGCCAGCTGCAGCCCCCGCTCCCCCCTTGCCTCCCACCAGCTGGTGGGCCAGCCGGCAGTGCACCTGAAGCGGGACTTCTTCCTGGCTAACTCGTCGCGGGCACGCTCGGAGCAGTTCATCAACCTGCGCGAGGTCAGCACCCGCTTCCGCCTGCCGCCCGGGGAGTACGTGGTGGTGCCCTCCACCTTCGAGCCCAACAAGGAGGGGGACTTCGTGCTGCGCTTCTTCTCAGAGAAGAGCGCCGGGACCCAGTGAGTAGAAGGCCCCTCGCCAGTGCCTGCTCCCCACCTGCCACGGGTCCCCCTGCACCGCGCCCTGACTGGCCCCCCTCTCTCCCCACGTCTGCAGGGAGCTGGACGACCAGATCCAAGCCAATCTCCCTGATGAGGTGCGTGCCCTGCCCCTCCCCCACCCCCCACCCCCCCGTGCCTTCCTCCTCTGCCTCACCCGGGGTGTATCATGGGGACCTGGGTGTCCTGGCTCCTGGGAGGAGCCATACAAGGAATCCTAATCCCTCATCTGCCCAGCACTTGACAGTTCGCAAAGGACTTTGAGATGATAATGGTGCAAGGTCCCTGAGGTCTTGTCTCTGCCGGGTCTGTGCTGAGCTCTTTACTTGGTCAACCCGTTTCCTCCACAACAACCCTGTCAGGGTGCCATCACCATCTCCCCCTCCAGCGAGAAACTCACGTTCAGGGAGGTTAAGGAACTTGCCCAAGGCTCACCCCCATCATGGAGCTGAACTGCACCCTCCTCAGGCCACAGAGCCCTGGGCAGGAGGAGAGTGGGGTCTAGATTCCCACTTCCCAGGTGAGAAGAGTGAGGCTCAGGCAGGCGCATGGTGATGAGTGGTCCCAGCCTCGCCCCAGCTGCTGCTCATCAGGGGCCCGGCTGGAGCACCCCTGACCTGCTCTCCCCCTTCTCTCCATCCAGCAAGTGCTCTCAGAAGAGGAGATTGACGAGAACTTCAAGGCTCTCTTCAGGCAGCTGGCAGGGGAGGTAGGCTGGGTGTGCTGGAGCGAGGGGCTCTGGGGCACCAGGGGACAGCCTTTCCCCAGGGCGGGTGCCATCCTCCCTCTTCCCCCCAGGACCTGGAGATCAGTGTCAAGGAGCTGCAGACCATCCTCAACAGGATCATCAGCAAACGTGAGCGTCCCAGCAGCTCTCCACCCTGTGTCCTCACTTCCTCCAAACCCCAGAATCTAGGCTTCTGGTCCCACATTGAGCCAAACCCAAGCCCTTGGTCTTCATGGGTGGGTGAAGCCCTACTCACCCCTTGCTGAGCCCTGCTCACCCCCACTTTCCTCTCAGACTGCTTCCATCATCTTGCCGGTCCCTGTTCTCTATGCCCAAGTTCTGGGACCTGATGTGGTTAGAAGCTGAGCTGCAGGCAAGCACCGTAATACGAAGGAGCAGGCCCCCCTTCCTCCAGAAGATACATCCCAGGGCCGGGCCGAGTGGCTTCGAGCAGAACGTGGCTGGCTTCACTCCCCAGTGTGCACAGCCAAGAGCAGCCACCCCCCGACCTTCCCTTTGCCCCCACCTCTGACCTCCTTCCACGCTGCTCCCCTCAGCCCAGAGCCCTCTCCTCTTGCCCCCCTTTGGGGCCTGCGGCAAACCCCAGCCCTTCAGTGGCAGCCTTGGCCTCACGTTTCTACTGCATTTGTCCCACTTCTGTTTGGCACTGACTTCCTTTCATTCATGGCGGTTCATGGCAGGGACACTGTTGCTGGGACACCGGCTTGATTGCTTAACTACTTTAAACTGTGCTCACAGTAAAAATGATCTGACACACCCACCGTGCTAGACTTTACACACCATGCGCCGGGAATCATGCTTCCCTGGTGCCTGGGCCCCCAGCACAGGGCAGGCCCCGGAAGCTCGCTGGTTGGGGGGTCAGAACTGATTTTCTTGCAGACAAGGACCTGCGCACCAAGGGCTTCAGCCTAGAGTCATGCCGCAGCATGGTGAACCTCATGGATGTATCTTTTGCTTGTGTTTCCTGAGGCTGTTTTGGTTTGGGGGCGGGGGGGGGACGTGGTGAGGGAAGGACGCCCCGTGACCTCTCCCGGGAGCAGTGCAGAGAAAGGGACAAAACTCTGTCTAGTGTGGATGGACAGTTCTTTTCCTGGGCAACTTCCCATTGATTGGGAGGGGGAGACTGAGGCACGGGCTCTGTGTTGTGGAAGTTAGAGCAGGGCCTAGGTCCTTGAGTGACCTTAAGGCTGGTGCTTTTTGCACCCCTCCAAGCCCAACCCACCTGGCTGTGCAGGCTCCTGCCCCTTCCCCTTTTCTCTCATCTTGAGGTCAGTCTCCGTTTCTGCCTGGTTGCTCCTCACCCTGTGCCTGGTTTAAGCTTCTTTTTTTATTTTTTATTTATTTATTTTTAAGATTTTATTTATTTATTTGAGAGAGCGAGAGAGAGAGAGCGAGCACAAGCGGGGTGAGGGTCAGAGGGAGAAGCAGACTCCCTGCCGAGCAGGGAGCCGGATGCGGGACTCGATCCCGGGACTCGGGGATCCTGACCCGAGCTGAAAGCAGACGCTTAACCAGCTGAGCCACCACAGCGTTCCTGGTTTAAGCTTCTTAACAGTAGCACCCCAGCGGGACGGCAACGGGAAGCTGGGCCTGGTGGAGTTCAACATCCTGTGGAACCGCATCCGGAATTACCTGGTAGGTGGTCCGTGGTCCCTGTCGGCGCCCTCCCTCCGCTGCGGTTGCAGTCCCAGGAGGGGCCGGCTGCATGGTCCCTCCGCCCTGGGTCCGCCTCTCCAGATCCCAGCTCCTGGCCCAACTTTCAGGTCTTTCCCCTGCACCCTCAGCAAGCCCCCACCTGGGGGGTGGGGGGGATCGGAAGGGCTGGGTGACCCCCCTCGGCCTGGCCCTCACCCTCTGCTCCCTACTCCAGTCCATCTTCCGGAAGTTTGACTTGGACAAGTCGGGCAGCATGAGTGCCTACGAGATGCGGATGGCCATCGAGTCTGCAGGTAAGGCCGGAGGGCCGGAGGCTGATGGCCCCAGGCTGATTTCCTGCCAACGACCCAGGGTGGCAGGCCACCACCCTGCCCTTGTCCTTGGGGTGGTGACGGTGATGGGGTATGGCAATAACAGCCACCTTCTGACTTCTTCCCGTGGTGACTGAACTAAGTGCTTTATCAGCATTTCCTCTTGCCCTCGCTGCAGCCTAACTGGGAAAGGGTCTCTTACTATCTCCGCTGTACACAGAGGAAAGTAGGGCTCAGAGAGGGAAAGCCAGTAGCCTGCGGCCACACAGCCAGACACAGGTGGAGCTGGGATTCAGAGCCTCCAGTGAGAGAGGTGCATGTCAGGATGAGACCAGGGCTTTCCGCACAAATAAAACTGGGCCCCTGGGCCCTCCCCAGCCAGCTGATTCCCTGGGGCCATCGGACCCTGCTTGCCCAGCCCCACCCAGCACTGGGCCCTACTCAGGAGGTCTTCAGGCCTCGAGCTGCAGGGCTCACCCCGCATACCCCCCAGTCCCCCTCCCTGGCCCGTGGGGCCAGACCACGCCTCCCTGGCCCTAACCCACTCTCCTGGGCCAGGCTTCAAGCTCAACAAGAAGCTGTATGAGCTCATTATCACCCGCTACTCTGAGCCAGACCTCGCCGTGGACTTCGACAACTTTGTGTGCTGCCTGGTGCGGCTGGAGACCATGTTCCGTGAGTGTCCCATCTGGCTCCTGCCGCTAGTTCTGTCTCCCGTCAGCCGGGGGGGAACGACAGGGAGACATAAGACACACGTGTCATGGCGTGTGCCAGAACGGCGAAGGTCTCTGCACTTGGGACCCTGAAGGCTGAGTGCCAGGAGTCTGGGGGAGTGGGGACCTGGCAGCAGGGGTGGCCTCAGGCAGCAGAAAGAGCTGTTTCCCCGGCAGCGACAGGTGAGGGCTTGGGGTGCTGTGGAGATGGGGGGGGGAAGGGCAGGGGGCAAGGTGGGTCCTGGCCCTGCGTGAGTGTCCCACTGAATTCTCAGTGCCAAAACATCTTCTTTGGAATGTAGGGTTTTTCAAAACTCTGGACACAGATCTGGATGGCGTCGTGACCTTTGACCTGTTTAAGGTGGGAACTTGCCTTGGCTGTGGCAGGGGAGGGTGTTTAGGGGTGATGGAGCTTTCTCACCTGCCTGTGGCGGGAGCCTGTGGCCTCAGACCCAGCTCCAAAGGCCAGGCCTCCTGAGTCCTGGAAGGATGGGGTGGGGTCGTCTGGGTCCTGGGAAGGGAGCAGGAAGGGAGGGCCAGGCTCCCCCGGAGGTCTCTGTGGGAGCCAGCACCCTGGTCTCCCAGGGTTATAGGAGGTAAGAAGGTGCCCTCCTCCCCCAGAGGGTTCCCTCCCACCTGCCCTCAGTGGGTGAAGCGACGGTGGCTTCTGGGCTGGGAGGCTGGACTTCACGCTTCTGCTGTCCCCGGCTGACCCGTCTCTCTGCCCCCTTCTGCAGTGGTTACAGCTGACCATGTTTGCATGAGGCAGGGGCTCAGGGCCCCCCGCTGTGTTCCTCTTCCCTCATCCGCCCAGCCATGCCTTCCCGCCGTGCCACACCAGCTGCAAGTGCCTTCCTCGGACCAGGAGGCGGCCTTGTCCTCCTGTCCCCTCACCTCCCAGCTGCCACAGTTCATCTGCTCTGCGGAGAGCTGTGTGGCCTTCCCTGCCTTCGCCAGCCCTGGGCTCGGATGGACTCCCCCGCCCCTCCCCTCGTCAAACGAGCAGCTTTCGCTGTTCCTGCCTCAGGATGGGGCTCCTGGGGGAGCTGACAGCCCCAGGCCTCCTGGCATCTCCCCATGTGTCCTCTCCCCTTGCTCCAGAGACCACCCACCTAGCCTAGCCACCTGGCCCCACCTGCGGACTGTAGAACATAACCACTAACTCTGCACAGTCTGCAATCCAGATGTGCAGGGCCCCTCCCAGCGGAGGCCTCCTCCTGAGGCTGGGAAGGCCCGTTCCTTCCTGTGCAGAAACCAGTGCCCCTCGCCTCCATGGCCTGCCCACCACCCCCACCCCCAGCCCTGCCCCACCTGCCAACCAGGAGTCGCCTGGACTGAGGGGTAGTCAGGTGCTCCCTCCCTCGCTCCCTCCTTTTTTATATTGGTGATTTTAAAGGGGACTCTTCAGGGACTGGTGTACCAGTAACAGGGGTGCCAGAGGCACCTGGGTGTGGGGTGGGGTGGGGTCTCACGTTTCCATGCCAAGAAACCCCCAACAATAAAGGAAAAGGCCCCACACCTGTCTCTGGAGTGTATTTCTGCCCAAAGCTGCTGCTCAGGAAGGCATCAGCAAGCCTTGACCTGCAGGGACAGCCCCGGGCCTCACACCACCCCTGCCCTGCCCTCTGGCTCCTTCCCTGAGGCCCTGGGGACTCACCCCTGCTGGAGTCCTGGGTATCTAGGAAGTTGGGGAGGATGGGGCCCCAGCTGCAGGGACAAGATCATACTGCTGAGGACCCATTGACCCCGCTGGTCCTATATGCCCCCCTCACAGCCCCAGAGGCCTGACCCCTGCCCTCCACGTACACTCTGACCCGGGGAGGCGCCGGCTGAAACCCGAACTCCTACTGAGCACAAACCTGACCCCCCAGGAAGCTCCCAGAACACAAGAGCCTCCTTCACCTAGACACCTGCAGCTTATGTAAGCTGCTCCAGCCCCCTGGGGTCCTGGCTTTTCTTACCAGAGATAAGAGTGGGTTGAAGTGAGGGTAGAAGAGCTAGAACAATGGGAAGAGGAGGGGGATGGGTGAGCCACAAACTAGGGCAGCGGCTGCAGGGCAGAGGCTGAGGGAGCCAAGGTTGGGGGTGGGGGCTGAAGAGAGAGCCCCAGGCGGCAGACTTCCCATACTGGACTCGCCACAGGCTGGCGCAGGGCCTGGACCCCCTGTCCTGAGCCTGCATTTTGCCCTCAGGCGTCCTAGACCAGGTCCTGGGCCTTGGTGTCCTGTTACTAAGGAGAGTGCCCATCACTTTCTGGGAGTCTGGGCTGGGGTGTGAGGGGGCCAGGTGGAGGGCTGGGAGGCAGGGGCATGGATGGGCCCCACCCTCGTAGTTCTCTGTATTGGGCTTTTGTTTGATGAGCAGGTTGGAATAATGGTCTGGATGATCTGGCGGCCCCACCCTCTCACAGACACCCCCCTCCCCCCACCCCCACTGAGGCTGAGTGCCTGGGACGGAGGCAGGGAGACCTGGGCTTCCCCTTGGCTGCCCTGCTTGAGCATCTTTAAAGGACTCCACCCCACCCCACCCCAGTTTCTCCTGTGCAGCCTCTGACTTCTTGGTTCGGGCACAGGGACTGGGTGCCCTGTGCTGAGGCTGGATCGGGCTCTCGAAGATGCCTCACGATGGCCTCCCGAATACAGGGGAGGGTGATGATGGCGTCGCCGTGACTGGGGGGTTCCTGCTGGTGCAGGCAGGGCTTGGGCGGCTGGGCCTGCAGAACTGGGCGGTGCGCTGCAACGCGGCACTCTGGGAACCCTGGTTTTCTAACTGGGAGGGGAGGTGGAGCGAAATGAGGAGCAAGGCCCTGGAGGGAGGGGGAGCCCTGCAGGCAGGGGGACGCGCGAGGCCTCCTGTGAGGTGTAACCGGACCCCTCCGACCTGCCGGACGCAGGGTGTCTGCGGCCCTGACCCCGGGGCCTATTTCTCCACTTCCCGGGGCCCGGTCCTTCACATAAGGCCGCGGCAGGCTGGGCCATGGGCTGGGCCCGTGGCCATGGCCTTCACGGACCTGCTGGACAGCCTAGGTGGCGTGGGCCGCTTCCAGCTCGTCTGCACGGCCCTGCTGCTGCTGCCCTGTACCCTGCTGGCCTGTCACAACTTCCTGCAGAACTTCACGGCCGCCGTGCCCGGCCACCACTGCCGGGGCCCCGTCAACCACACCGTGGCCGCCACCAACCGCTTGGGGGGCTGGCTGAGGGCTACCGTACCCCTGGACCAGCTCGGGGCCCCCGAGCCATGCCGGCGCTTCACGGAGCCTCAGTGGGCCCTCCTGAGCCCCAACACGTCTGTCCACGGAGCGGCCACGGAGGGCTGCAAGGACGGCTGGGTCTATGACCGCAGCGTTTTCCTGTCCACCATCGTGATGGAGGTCAGCGGGGTGGGGGTGGGGGGCCGGGGTGGTGCTGGCGGGGGATGCTGCCCGAGGCCGAGGCTGGAGCGTGCCTCTCTCCCCCGTGCAGTGGGATCTGGTGTGTGAGGCCCGCCCCCTCCGCGACCTAGCTCAGTCCATCTACGTGGCCGGGGTGCTGGTGGGCGCCGCCGTGTTCGGCAGCCTCGCGGACAGGTGAGCCTTGGGGGAGGAGGGTCCCAGCCACCCGAGCCTCTTCATTTATCTTACTTTATTGACGTTGATTTGTATAGAGATAATTCATTCGCAGGGTTCACCATTCCAGAAGGTGTGGGAGAGTCTGCAGGGAAGCGTCCCTTTCCCACTCCTGCCCCACTGCCCGGGGATTTCTAGAGGGCAGCCTGGTTTCTGTGTCTCTTACCAGAGGTTTTATGATTTTATGTCATCCAAGCCAACAGGGACATATGCTCTGTCCCACTTTTGTCTTACAAATGCTGGCGCACCCGACGTGTGCTTCTGGACCTGGCTTTTACTTCCCTTCGAGGCCGCTGCATGTTCCTTTAGAAAGAGCTTTCTGGTCCTCCCTACCGTCCCTGCTGAATTCTACTGTTTGGGCGACCAGAACTGAGCAGAACGGCCCCTGAGTAGAGCCGGCAGCCCTTCTAGAGAGACCCCGGGAAACCCAACATGGCGCTAGGCTCCAATGGAGTCGGCTCCACACCTCCTCTGTCCTATTTCCCCTGCCTTCCAGCTCGTCCTCCCCTTCTCCCTGCCAGTTCTGGGGGGCTCTCCGGCACCCTGGAGCGTGGACTGCCCCCCAACCCCGTGCTGCATGCCTCAGACCCCTCATGGGCAGCTCCGTCATGACCCTGGTCATACTGTGTCACAACACAACCTGGCCTTCCCGTGGACGAGCTTGTCTCTTATCCATGGTGTCGAGTTTGTCACCAGCCCCCAGTGCAGGACGGTTTCCTAGAGGTGGTCGAGGCATGTTTGTGTCAGAGAATGAATGAGTGAACAAATGAGTGGATCCCGGGATGGGCAGTGTGTGGCCCCCTTCCTGGCCTGCTGCCCTCCCAGCCACGCTAGGGCTCTGGCCCTGGACCCTCACAAATGGGGCAGTGCCAAGGCCAGACTGGGTTAACTCTGCTACCCTGAACCCTGACCTTCGACCCCTTTATGGTGTGGCAAGCCCCCGCCCCACCCTAACCTCCCCAGCATGACCAGTTCAAATGAAGACTTGATGTTGGGGTCCTGCTCCCACTGGCCCGTGAGTCCTGGTGTGAGGCCTCCGTCCAGCCGGAAGTTCACTCAGGGGACCCTCTGACCACAAGCCCCGAAGATTAGGAGCTGGGTTGGGGGGCCAGAAATACTCGAGTGAAGGAACAGAAGAGAAAAGACGTCTCTTCGGGTCCGGTTTTCCCTCCCCGACCAACCTCGGCTGCCACTCCCTGGGTCCCAGCGGACGTGCCTGGTTCCGTTACGGGGGACTGGCCTGGGAGGCAGCTTCCTCTTGCCCTCCCTCGGCAACCCCCACAAGGGATGCAGCTGCTGCCTCCGGAGGCTAACCCTGTGCCCGGCGCCCGGCTCAGGTTGGGCCGCAAGGGCCCTCTGGTCTGGTCGTACCTGCAGTTGGCGGTTTCGGGGGCGGCCACAGCCTACTTTGGCTCCTTCAGTGCCTACTGCGTCTTCCGGTTCCTGATGGGCATGACCTTCTCCGGCATCATCCTCAACTCCCTCTCCCTGGGTGAGTCCAGCCAAGGAGGGGCCTAGAGGGGAGGAGGGCTAGCGGAAGTGGGGATGGCGCCCTATTAGTGGATGTCCTACCTGTTGTGTGGTGCTGGGATTCTCGTCCAGTGACTTCCACTCAGAGCCCCCACCCCAGGGTTCTTGGGCGACCTGGGCTCTCAGCCATGGCCCTGCCGGCAATGAGCCGTGGACCCTGGGTTGGGATGTGCCCATCTGTATGCTGAGAGGGTTGGGTTATTTCCCGTGTGCGATGGTCCACAATAACCATTCAGCAAACACCTACTGTATGCCACGCCCCATGTGGGCTCAGTGTGGGGACACAGAAGGGAGCTGAGACACAGTGGTCCCCGAGGCTGCAGGTAGTCCTAAGATTATGTGGCTCCAAAAAGGAGCAGGGCTCACCCGGGCTGCAAAGGTGGTGACTCCTTAGCGCCATGGTGGAGACCTGGCCCCTTGGAAGCCAGGTGGGAATGTCTCCCACTCCCAAAGTGACAGGGTCAGTCCTCACCGGAGGCTGGTTTCAGGCATCGGCTGGAAGCTCCAGCATGGAGCACTGGTAGGCAGTGGAAAGCTCACGGTGCACACAGGCCTGCCACCTGCTTGTGCTGATGGCTTAGTTTGCACCTGGGACACTACCAGGCTCAGGGAGGGTCTGAGGGATCCAGAGACTGCTGCCAAAGACGGAATGGGTCTTTCTTTTCAGGGATGGGGAGGACACCTTAGGGCTAGAGAGCCAGGATGTACCAGGCTGGCACACCTGACATCCCCCTCCCTGAATCAGGACACTGAAGCTTGTTGATCTCACGCACGATCCCGGCAAATCCCAGCCCACTCACCTCAGCCTCCAGGCTGGGCGTCCAGCCGCAGCTCATGGGATCGGAAGGCAGGAACAGACGTGCACGGGCCATCTCGTGCTAGAGTTACCTCTATGACACTCACACCCCTACATACACACATACACTCCTACCTACAAACACCCCGGCGCACACCTACTACTAGAACTACTACTATGTACCAGATGCGGCTCTAAGCACCAGAGATGGAGTAATGCGCAAAGCAGATCTCTGCTCCCATGGAGCCTGTGCTCTGCAGAGGAGGAAAGACAGCCACATGAATAGCGGACCATGTAGTATGTTGGACGGGGATAAATGCTGCAGAGGAAACTGAAGTCCAGAAAGGGGATAAGCAAGCAGGGAGTGGGGGGTGCGGAGTGGCCAGGGGAAGTCCTCACCGAGCAGAGCTTGCTGGAGGGAGGGAGGGTGCCCCGCGGCTATCTGGGGGAAGAACACTGCAGGCAAAGGCCCTGATGGGGTGTGTGTTTCTAGTGGGCTCAAGAGGAAGGGGTTCATTTTTTTTTTTTAAGATTTTATTTATTTATTTGACAGGGGAAGGGGGGAGAGCGCACAATCAGGGGAGAGGCAGGCAGAGGGAGAAGCAGGCTCCCCACTGAGCAGGGAGCCCGATGCAGGACTCGATCCCAGGACCCTGGGATCATGACCTGAGCTGAAGGCTGACGCTTAACCGACTGAGCTACCCGGGCGTCCTGAGGAGGGGGTTCTTGTGGCTGGAGCAGAGCACAGGGTGGGAAGCGGGGAGGGGAGTGGTGACAGATGAGTTGGGGGTGCAGATCCTTAGCCCCTGTGACCGCTTACAGACTTTGGCTTTGACTCTGAGCAAGACAGGAGCTACTGGAGGATCCCAAGCTGAGGAGAGGCCTGACCTGATCTGACTTAGCATTTGCCAGGGTCCCTGTGGAGGCCGGTTCCGCGGCTCCTGCCATCACCAGCCAGCTGCAGACTGGTTCGGGCCGGGGGTAGCAGGAAGAGGCAGGAAGGGCTCGACTAGGTTCTGCTGGTAGAAGCAGCAGGATTTGCTGATGGACTGGACACACGAGCTGGCTGCTCATGGGAAAGAAGTGTCCTCGTTAATGGCTACAGTTGCCTTTTAAGCCTGAGCATGATTTGGTTTTTTTGTTTTTAAGATTTTTTTATTTATTCATTTGAGACAGACAGATACAGAGAGAGAGCATGAGCAGGGGGAGAGGCAGAGGGAGAGGGAGAAGCAGACTCCCCGCCGAGCAGGGAGCCCGATGTGGGACTCGATCCCAGGACCCAGAGATCATGACCTGAGCCGAAGGCAGGCGCTCAACCATCTGAGCCACCCAGGCGCCCCAAGTGTGCATGATTTGTTAATCAGTCCCCCAAGCATGGACAGCTAGGTTGTTTGCAAGTTTTGCTATTTACAAAAAAAGTCTTGTAATTAAGAGCCATTGTATTTCCTTTCCTACCAACCATTTACATGTTTTGCCTGTTTTTTTGTGGGTTTTTTCTTTTCTTTTTTTTTTTTTTGCCTTTTGGTCATTTTCCTATAGATATGTAAGAATCCTTCCAATATTAGGGAAATTCACCCTTTCTCTATAATTTGAGTTGCAAATTTTTTGTTTGACTGTTTTCGCTGACATTATGACTTGACTTATGGTGTTTGCTTTTTTTATTGTTGTTAAAGCCAGTCAAGGTGTTCGTTCTTATATGCACTCTAATTTTTATAAAGTCAAGATTGTTGTTCTTCCCTTTTATTGCTTCTGAGTTTTGTGGCATTCTTAGAAAAGACTTTCCTGACTCTAAGATTGAAAAAAAAAGTTGCCATGATTTTTTTCTAACGTTCTTGTGGTTTTATTGGTTATATTTAGTTCTTTGGTGCACCTGTGGCTCAGGAAACCTCTGGAAAAATTTCAAGTGGCCACAGAGTCGCCATGAAAGGCACAGGTGGATTAGACAACCATGGGGGCTGTGAGTCCTACTGATCCTGTCCTGATTCTCTCTGCAGTCGTGGAGTGGATGCCCACCCGGGGCCGGACCGTGGCGGGGGTCTTGCTGGGGTACTCCTTCACCCTGGGTCAGCTCATCCTGGCCGGAGTGGCATACCTGATCCGCCCCTGGCGGTGGTTGCAGTTTGCTATCTCTGTTCCTTTCCTCATCTTCTTCCTCTATTCTTGGTACGTCCCGACAGAGAGGGGGGTGGGTGGGTGCACCCATGTGACTGAGCCCCACCTGTGACAGTCTGTGGCTATGCAGTGACTGGGACTTGCTGGACATGGTGGGGACTCGAAAGAGGGTCGATGCTTGTGGGGACCATGGGCTCACGGGTACTGCCCATGGCTGTTGGGAAGCTCCCATAAAATCCCTCACATTAGTGTAGGGCTCCAGAACGTTCGAGTGGTTTTGCCTCATCAGTTCCTTTGCAACTCACAACAGGAGGGGAACTGAGGCACAGCCCAGGGAGGGCCCCTGTTATTCAAGCCACACAGCAGCGTCAGAACCAGATTCAAAACTGGATCTGTGAACATTTCTAAGTGCCCTTTAGCAGTTCGCTGTCTGCTGTGCTTTGGGAAAGGGAAGCTGGCGTGTCCCCCCGTCTTCCCGAGTCTGCAGGCAGCAGGAAAGGGAAGGAAAGTGTACTTGGGTTTGGAGAATGGAAGGAGCTCTACTCACCCCTGCCATCCTTCATCCTCCTTTCGGTCCCAGGTGGCTGCCAGAGTCATCCCGGTGGCTCCTCCTCCATGGCAAGTCGCACCTAGCTGTGGAGAACCTGCGGAAGGTGGCCGTTATGAATGGGAGAACAGAGGAAGGGGAGAGGCTGACCACAGAGGTAGGCGGCATGGGTGGAAGAAAGGGGAGGGACCGTTTTTAGTCTGGCTGGTGGCCTCAAGATGTGCCGGGACTCAGTAGCTTGCCAGGAGCCACCCACCACCCAGGGGAGGAGGCTGGGAATAAATAGAGAAGGAAGAGTTCCGGTGAGGCGAAAAGGTGAATGGCTGTGTGATCTGAGAGCGATAACTTAACGGCTTTGTTCATCAGTCCACCCATCTATGCCGTGGGGAAATAACCCCATTCACATTGACACCTCGCCGAAATTTAAATAAAATAAGAAAATAAAGTGAAAATATTAAAGTAGAAGTCATAAAATGAAATTATCAAAGAACCAATAATAAAAGTACCCTTAACGATAAATACCAGCATAAGATAATTACCATTTGTTTTTTTTGTTT
>NC_138379.1:6344785-6365355 GCF_054177405.1 Leptonychotes weddellii | reverse complement strand
AGAACCCCTGCCCTTAACCACTGCCCAAGCCTATCTCAGAGTCTCTACCAGGGGTGAGGTGTGAGGGTCCCTCGAGAACCACAGGTGTCAATTTCAGCCTAATCAGCCCGCAGCTCAGGAGCCTTGGGACTCACATTGGAGCCTCTGCTTCATCCCGAAGCTCTGGAAACAATCTGTTGAGAGCCATCAGTCCCAGCATGCAGAGACTAGAACCAGCCACCTTGCTGGGGACCTCAACTTTGACCTTCCTCTCCACAGATAAAGGGACTCCTCGCAGGAAAATAGGGTCCCAGATCCTTCCCTTCTGCTAATCAAACTTCCCTTGTCCAGGTGGTGAGCTCCTACATCCAGAGTGAGATTGCAAATGTGCACACCTCCAACTTCATCTTCGACCTTTTCCGAACCCCGGCCATCCGAAAGGTCACGTGCTGTCTCATGGTGGTCTGGTAGGTGATATGCTTGCGCCCAAGTCTTTGACCTGAGGCAGGGACACACCTTTTATCCCCACTTCCAAACTCTGTTCTCAAATGCATTGAGCAGGTGAGCCTTGTGAATTCAATTTTGTTCCCTACTCTTTGTCTAGGGTCCTCTGGCCCTCTGCTTGGCGCTGAGATGTGGTCATAGATGAGACATCTGTGCCGACCTAGGGACCCCACATCTGGACAGTGGGTCTCACCTTGGTGGGGGCGGTGCCCATTGGAATCACCCACGCAGCTTTTCCAAAATGTACCTTGTCCCATCCTGATAGGCCCTTGGGGCTCTCCAGGAGATTCTGGGAAGTGTCCCACCCTGGAGAAACACTTGTGGGTCAGAAAGGGACAGACAAGGAAATGATAATGTCTATGAGGTATGACAAGTGTCCCTATAGCAGTTCTCCTGATTGGGGCTGCCGAGGGCTTCATGCAGGAGACGGCATCCACGTGGATTTTACAAAAATGGTTGTGGCGTTTGCCAGGGGACCAGGAAGGGATTCATAGCAGCTCACATAGATAAACATGAAGTGTAAAATGGCTAAAACCACAAGGGCAATCCATTCCCATTAGCACAGACTGGCAGCTGGCAAATCCTAAGGTAAGGAACTGATTTAGAAAGGGGGTAGGGAGCCATTTTAATTGTGCTTGACAGGATGTCCTAGATATGTAAAGGGTAAGGGTTGGTATTTGTGAAGTAGGGAACACAGGCAATGAGTGATCTGTTCTCTGGAGAAGACCCAGCCCTTTTGTTTTGTGGTTACTGGCCAGGCTGTGGTGGAAGACCAGACTACCTGGGTGACCTTGAGCAAGTCAGCCAGCCTCCTGGTGCCCCAATTTCCGGCTTATATATCTACCCCTAAGGTCCTTTTGAGAACTAAATGTTTAGACATGTAACCCCCGACCTGGCCAGGGTAAGTGCTTGGATAGAGTCTATTCTCTGATTTAAGTTCAGAGCTGTGTTCCCTGAGCCCTGGAAATGTGGGATTGTCCACCACCCTGGACCTTTAGAGGGCTTCTGCCCTGGGCAGCCAGAGAGCTCCTCAGAACCCAAATCAGGGAGGTGATGCTCTACCCCTGCTGGCCCACCCCTACTTCGCTGTCCTCTTCCCACTGGGAAGAAACATCATGAATTGAAAATTCCAGGGTTGAAAGTCCCCTCTTGGATCCTTCTGGAAAAAATAAGCTCAAGCCCATTTCTGTTCAAAGGAAGTAATTCAGGCAGCTAGTGACTGGGTCACCCAGATGGAGTTTCTGCCGGCAGGTGGGGAGATTTGGGAGGAAGAGGAAGGGTGAGGAACTGGTGGACTTTCACAAGCTTCTGTTGTAAATGCCTTCCGTAAACTTGGATTTCTTTTTCTCTACTGGTTTGTTGTTATTTTTTTTTCCCCTAAATTACAAAAGCACTGCATACTCATTGGGAAAAAAAAAAAATGTTTTTCCAAACAACCCAGAAACATATAGGCAGGATATTGTATTGGTTGCGAGGCAGGACTCAACTGTAGTTTAATTTAAAAAAACAAGACAAGGGGCGCCTGCGTGGCTCAGTCCTTAAGCGTCTGCCTTCGGCTCAGGTCATGGTCCCAAGGTCCTGGGATCGAGCCCCGCGTCGGGCTCCCTGCTCGGCAGGAAACCTGCTTCTCCCTCTCACACTCCCCCTGCTTGTGTTCCCTCTCTCGCTGTCTCTCTCTCTTTCTGTCAAATAGATAAATAAAATCTTTAAAAATACATAAAAAATTAAAAATTAAAAAAACAAGACGAAATAAAAGGCAGGACTCTGGAACCCGACTGCTTGGATTTGAATCCCAGCTCTGCCACTTATCTGCCACAGCTCTGTCTCCATGGTCTTGGGTGAGTTACTTAACCTCTCTGTGCCTCAGTTTCCCCGTCTGTAACATTGGTATAATAGTACCTACCACATAGGGCGGTTGTGAAGATTAGAAGCATTCATGTATGTGAAGCCAATAGAACAGTATCTGACACTTAGTAAACTCAAGATGCGTACCTGTTATCACTGGATGAGAGGAAAGCGAATGCTCCTTCTCTCACTCTGCTCCCCTCCACCCCCCAGCAGCAAGCCCTGCCAAGCATGAGTCTGTATCCTTCCAGACCTTTGTACACACAAGACACACACATGTATTCTTACAAAAATGGGTTAATACCATACATATCTGCTACTTCCTTCTAATAACTTAACCATATCTGTAAATATCTTTACAGTATTACATGAATCCAGACCTGTCTAGGGTCAATAAGAATTACTGTATCACCTTTCTAGAAGTGTCTTCTCTTTTTCTCCATCTCCCCTGACTCACATAGCTGGGGATAGGTGGGAGGGATGGTAGGCGTTTCTCAGTAAGTGCTAAGGGGGCAGAGGCCGGGGTCTTACTTGGAGAGAGCCCCCTGCCAAATTCCATTTTTCCACTTCCCCTCCCCAAGATGTTCCAGAGCCTATGTCAACATATGGTCTCGCAGGGAAGCAAAACCAGTCCAACGTGCTGGGGTTCATGAGGGCCAGTCCCATGCTTTTGTTGTTACGTGGGTAAATGACACATAAAAGAAAGTTCAACATCATACTTCTTCCTTCTGAAGGCTGAGTAGTTACCTGCAACCACCACATGCTCTTTATCCATCCATCCATCCATCCATCCATCCATCCTTCGGTCGCAGCTTGGGGTTGCTTCCATCTTCCTGCTCTTGTGAATAATGCTGCTATGAACACGGATGTACAAATATCTCTTTGAGACACTGCCTCAGAGACATTTTAAATTTCTCTGGAGACCCCCCCCCCCCGGTGTGGGAACTCCAGACCTTTGCCGTCAGATTGACCGTAAACCCCCCTTGGCAGAAGCAGACATCTGTAGGTGTAGATTTCTCAGTAAACATTGAGAGACACTGTGAGGGTCCAGTGGGGTCTTTGCCTGGTTGGACGCCTCTCGTTTTCTCCTTCCAGCTTTTAGTTGTGAAGCTCAGACCAGCCACTGAAGGTGGAGGTGGAGGGGCTGGAGCAGTGCAGATAGGGGAAAACAGGAAAACACTCACACTCCAGAGCCCACGGACTTGACTTGGGGAGCAGGTGGTTAAGCAGGGACATGGAGGGAGGAGCCTGGGCTCTAAGACCCAAGTCAGAGACTTGGATTTGGTGAAGGGGAAAGGGGGGTGGGTTAAATTCAGGGAATTTAATGCCCTGACAATGGCGTCCTGTGTCATTCATCCTGTGTACCGTTCCCTGGGTCCAGAACAGTGAACCCTGGGCCATAGCAGGACCATTCTGCTGCCTCTTCCAGGTTCTCCAACTCCATGGCTTACTAAGGGCTGGCCATGGACCTGCAGAAGTTTGGACTCAGTGAATACCTGGTGCAGATCCTGTTCGGAGCCATAGACATCCCAGCCATGCTAGTGGCCACCACCACCATGATATACGTGGGCCGCCGGGCCACCGTGGCCTCCTTCCTCATTCTGGCTGGGCTCATGGTGATCGTGAACATGTTTGTGCCGGAAGGTGAGCCATGTGCTTCTGCCATGACCGCCCAGGAGCCTCTGGGGTCTGGGGCCTGGTGGGCAATGACTACAGCAAAGGAACAGGCTGAGGGATGTTCTTCTGGATCTGGAGAGGAAGTGACTGTCCATTAGCAGAGTTTTTACTACGCACTCAGTGCCATGGCGGAGAATTGGCAAAGACCCCAGAGCACTTACCATCTTGTCAGGGAGATCAGGTTGATGACCTTTGAAATTCCCAATGCCCAGGGGCTCCAGGCCAATGTCAGCAGTGTCAAGGAATGGTACCCAACTGTAGGTATTTAAAGAACAGTCCAGTGATTCCAGCAAGAAGCCGGGGTTGAGTTTCAGAGTCCTAGAGCTTGTGTGAAGCCAAGGGCACATGGCCTTGGGCAGTTTGTCTGATTTCTCCGGGCTTTATCACCTTCCTGTAAAATGGATAGGTTATTTCTATTGGTATTTTGACATATTTTCTTCCAGTCTTTTTTCCTTTTTGTAGATTTTGTATTTGACATAATTGAGATAATATTATATATGTACATATATATAAAAATGGGATTATATATGTATATATGTGTTATCTTATTTATACATATAAGATATATCCTATTTCACTATGTGTTATAACATAAATATGCTTTTTCATGTTATTTATTTATTTTTATTGTTATTATTTTTAAAGATTTTGTTCATTCACTTGAGTGAGAGAGAATGGGAATGCATAGCAGGGGAGGGGCGGAGAGGGAGGGAGAAAGAGACTCCCTGCTGAGTGGGGTCGACCCCAGGACCCTGAGATCATGACCTGAGCCGAAGGCAGATGCTTAACCATCTGAGCCACCCAGGCGCCCTCTCCTAGGGACCTTTAAAGAAATACCCAAACTTGAGGCTATCCCCAAGAGGCTTTAATATAACGGAGAGGGGGTAGAGCCCAGATATGGGTGTTTTATAAATCTCCCCTCCTGGATCCAGTGTGCAGTCAGAGGACGTACCATAATTTCCTTGACCATTGCTTCGATGTTGGGCATGTGCATTGGGGTTTTACTATTCATAACCAGTAGCAATGATGGTAACAGCAAACACTGAGTGAGCACTGAGCCCTTTGCACTCATGACGTCACGGAACCTTATGAGTACCCTGCAAAGCAGGTGCTGGTGTTTTCCTCATTTTACAGTTGAGGACAGGGAGGCTCAGAGAGGTTAAGTGACAGTGACCGAGTGGGGATTTGCACCCAGGCCTAACTCCAAAGTTTGTCCTGCCTCGGGAACGGGAAAAGGAGGCAGAAGTGAGAGAAGTGCAGTGCGGGGTGTTCTGGGGCCTAAGTGGGAACATGAGGTCGTGGGAATCCCAAGCCCCTCCACCCAGTGCTCTGCCTACCCCGTCCCTTTTTGGGCTCTAAGCCTCAGCCTCTGCCTCTTCCCCAGATCCCATCCCCTCCTGAGCACCTCTGCTCCCACCACACCCCTCTGCCTCCCTGGTCCCCCCTGGGGCTCTGAGCTCCCCCTAACCCCTGGCTCTGCTTACCCCTCTGCAGATATGCAGACCCTGCGCACGGCCCAGGCAGCACTAGGCAAAGGCTGCTTGGCCAGCTCCTTCATCTGTGTGTACCTGTTCACCGGAGAGCTGTACCCCACAGAGATCAGGTGGGTGCATGGGGGGATGCAGAGCAGCACCTGCCCCAACCTGGGAGGCCCTGGAGCTCCAGGATGACACCTGCTGAGCTTGCTGAAGCAGGACCCCTTCTCCTTTCTGTCTGCCCCCTGACACCCAGGGCCTGGCACTCCCAGTCCTCTAGGCAGCCTGGGCCATGGCCACTGACCAGTCCGCACTTTTTAGGCAGATGGGGATGGGCTTTGCCTCGGTCAATGCCCGCTTTGGGGGTCTGGTTGCGCCCCTGGTCACCACACTCGGGGAGTTCAGCGCCATCCTGCCCCCCATGGGCTTTGGGGCCACTTTGATCCTAGCTGGGCTGGCTGTGTGCTTCCTGGCTGAGACCCGCAACGCGCCCCTGGTGGAGACCATCGAGGCCATGGAGAGGAGGTAAGGAGCCTCTGGGCATGGTGGGGGGGGGATGGGGGGGATGGCCAAACAGGCTGCAGGTGAAATAACTCAGGGTCTTCCCACTGCTCTTCCAATGTCATGGCTGGTGGGTGGGAGCCGTGTTGGGAAGACCAGCCTTGCCTACCCACCTTTGTCTAAGAGGCTTGGCTTTCATCAAGGACAGACCCAAAAATGAATGGTGAAATAGAATGAAGAATAAACTGGAGACCAGGCAAAACAGGAACATGAGCTGAGGTCAAGCCTGGCAGAGAAGTGGGGATAACGGTTTGTGGGGAAGAGAGGTGCCATGTTCTGAAGCAAAGACAGGCCCATGTGGCTGCCATGGTGGCCTTCAAATTTGGCCCAGAGCTTCCTGGCAAAAGAAAGGGAGACCCTGTTACTGACTTTCGTCATATTGTCCAAGAGAAAAGGGGCTACCAGTTATCTGGGAAAAGTGAAACTTTCCTCAACAATTAGCACTAGAAGAAATTTCTCTCATGGATCTCCTTAGGGAGGTCACTGAGTAAGGTGATGTCCTTGATGATGTTTCTAAAAGTGCCAGGTGGACTTGTTGCATTTCTCAGCAACAGTGGGGCCACTGAAGACCCTTGGTTGTGGGGAATGGGGCCGGGGAAGGGAACAAGGCCCAAGTCTGTAGCTTTCTCTGAGTCCAGCTTGATTCCACAGCTGGAACCATCCCTCCAGAGACCTGTGAGGTGGACTGTGTTTGAAATCCTTAAAATAATCCCCCATGAGCATCCTACATCTAACCTGAGCCATGGACTAAGGCTGGACTCACATAGATCAAGGACAGGACACTTGCCTTTGGCAAGTCCTGTCAATTCTGCCTCCAAAATATATTTAGAATCTGTCCCTCTCTGTCACCCCTGTGACCATCCCCCTCCGAGTCTGGACAGCTCTAAAAGCCTCGTATCTTCCCCTGTCCCTTCCACTTTATTCTTTATACAGCAACTAGTGTGAAAGGCTTGCCATGTAAGGAATCACATCACTCTTCCTTGTAACCCTTCCCTGGCACCCTTTTATGTTGAAGATAAAATATGAAATCTCACAAGCTCCCAGGATCTGGCTCCTGCCAACACCAAGGCTGCTCTTTCTGTCTGGAATGTTCCTCTCTTTGCTCTCTGCCTGTTTAATTCCCATTCATGCCACAGGTATAGGTCTAGACACCCCAGATGCTGGGTTAGTATTTGTCAATAACCCAATCCAGAGCCTGTTTGCAGGTGCTCTGAGATGTTGTCTGAGGGACCCAAGTACATGAAGAGACAACTGGAGGAGTGGCCCCCCCAATATTACTGTAATGGTTCTGGCCTGGGCATTTTTATTTATTTATTCATTTAAATATTTTATTTATTTTTTTGACAGAGAGAGAGATAGCGAGAGTAGGAACACAAGCAGGGGGAGTGGGAGAGGGAGAAGCAGGCTTCCCGTGGAACAGGGAGCCCAATGCGGGGCTCAATCCCAGGACCCTGGGATCCTGACCTGAGCCGAAGGCAGATGCTTAATGACTGAGCCACCCAGGCGCCCCTGGCCTGGACATTTTTAAAGTCACATTTTGCTTACCCTAGCTATAGAAAAACCCAGCAATGCCAAATGAAATTCGAGTTTTGGGTAACAGAGCTTCGTTTGATCCTGCCAGGAACATTTATTATAAAGCTACTGTATGTTGTTACAGATGTGAGCCAATTACATGATGGAGGCCATTTACTAAAAATAATTATTTAATTTAATTTAATTTAATTTATTGAGAGAGAGAAAGTGCATGGGGAGAGGGAGAGAGAGAATCTCAAGCAGACTCCACGCCCAGCACGGAGCCAGACATGGGGCTCAATCCCACAACTTTGAGATCATGACCTGAGCCGAAATCAAGAGTCCAATGCTTAACCGACTGAGCCACCCAGGCGCCCCTAAAATTAATTTTATTTTTTAAATTGTTGAGGGGCACCTGGGTGGCTCAGTCAGTTAAGTGTCTGCCTTCCGCCCAAGTTCATGATCCCAGGGTCCTGGGATCAAGTCCCACATCGGGCTCCCTACTCAGCGGGGAGCCTGCTTCTCCCTCTGCCTGCTGCTCCCCCTGCTGTGCTCTCTCTCTCTGTCAAATAAGTAAATAAAATCTTTAAAATAAAATAAAATAAAATAGTTGGGAACAAGCCATTCTTTCCCACAACAATTTGCTGATTGGATCTGACCTAGCTGGTCCTGTCAGGAGTCCATTCATCCCCGGGAGTGTGGAAGAGCTTGCACACCCTGGGAAACTAACCAATATCCAAAATGCAGGAAGCTCTCCGAAGCTGCACAATGTTGCAGAGTAGTCCCAGATTTTGCATTGCTTTTATCGTTTATTCTTTAAATTATGTATGTGTGAGGGCATCTGCCTCCGTGTCTGTGTATTGAGTGTGGTCTGGGGCAATCTCAAACTTACACTCTTTGTCTGAACCCTGGGAGAGAAAGTTGTTGAGACATCTCTGCCAAATATTCTAACGTGTAATTCTCTCCAACAAGGATGTTCTGTTACACAACCTCAGTAGAACCATCACAGTTAGAAAGCTAATATTGATATATGATTTCCATTTAATCCTCTGGCCTCATTCAAGTTCTGCCAGTCTTTCCCACCCCCACCCCTGCCCCACCACCAACATCCCATAAAGCAAGAGGATCCGGTTCAGAATCACAAGTGACATTTAGATGTTGCATTTCGTTCAGGCTGGACTAGATCCTCGGGTGTTCTCAGACTCTCTTGACTCCAACAGTTATACAAGGTTTTATAACAGCAAGGACAGGGATGAGTCCACAGAGCACACTTATATAAGGCTTTCAGGAGATGAAGGATGCAATACAGTTAGGAGGAAGAAAATGCAGGCAATCATCAGGAAGGCCCAGGGCACCCAGGTGCACCGCCTGGGGGTCCTCTCTGCCCTCTCTTTGGTCTCTCTCACGGGCTGTCAGCATGAAAGGGAGATACCTCAATCTCGGGGAAGCCTAGGCACACGTCTGCCAAGGGGTTTTTTTTGGTATCCCGTTGGTCACAGCTAAAATCGGTTTGTAGAGCCAGGTAAACCAATTGCAGACCATAAATCCATAATTTTTTTCTTTTAAAGATTTTATTTATTTATTTGACAGAGAGAGACACAGCGAGAGAGAGAACACAAGCAGGGGGAGCGGGAGAGGGAGAAACAGGCTTCCAGCCGAGCGGGGAGCCCGATGAGGGGCTCGAACCCAGGACCCCGGGATCATGACCTGAGCCGAAGGCAGACGCTTAACGACTGAGCCACCCAGGCGCCCCAATCCATAATTTTCAACAAACAATATTAGACAAGCTGGGAGAGGCTGTCTCCAGAGGGAGAGTCACACTTTGACAGCCCATGAAAAATTACTGGCTAGTCCATATCATCCTTGCTGTGGTTGATGGGCAGTGTCTTGGCTCCAGATGTCTTTGAAGATGCACGCGGAGCTGCCACAGACTAGCTGTGAGCTAACAATGACCTTGACTGCTTGAAGATGGAGACCAGTTATTCTGTAGATTTCTCCCTGGTTTGGGGTTTTCTGATGTTACAGGTTGTAGCTCACGCATCTCTGGCAATGTTATCACAAATGTGAGGCCTGATTCTGCTCGTTGTATCCCATCAGCTGGTGCGCGATTTTGGTTTGTCCTGTGATTGATGATGTTCCCCTTGATCCCTTAATTAAGGAGGTACCTGCCAGGCCCTCTGCACTGTAAAGTTAATTCTTTTCCCCTTTGTAATTAACAAGCCTTTTGTGGTGAAGTACTTTATACTATGTAAGTATTCCATTCCTGATCAAACTTTCAATTTATTATGTATGTATTTGTATCATTATGGATTTATAAATCCTTATTTTTTTTAAAGATTATTTTTATTTATTTATTCATTCGAGACACAGAGATACAGAGAGAGAGAGAGAGAACATGAGCAAAGGGAGAAGCAGAGGGAGGGGGAGAAGCAGGCCCCCCACTGAGCAGGGAGCCCGATGCGGGGCTTGATCCCAGGACCCTGGGATCATGACCTGAGCCGAAGGCAGACGCTTAACCCTCTGAGCCACCCAGGCGCCCCAATCCTTATTTTTCAATGTATTATACCCTGTTTATTTTGATGCTCAATTTGTCCTAAATTTGGGCAGTATGAACCTTTTGACTTCTGTGTTCTTTCAAAATTCTTTAAGCATGTCATTGTTTCCTGGATAGCCTAGGAAATGAGTTTCCCCATAACTGTCTTGGCAGCAGCCATTTCTCTGAGTGTCTTAGCTCATTTTAGTAGAGAATAGTATTTAGAAGCCAAGATCCTTGGTGCACCTGGGTGGCTCAGTCGATTAAGCATCTGCCTCTTGATTTTGGCTCAGGTCATGGTCTCAGGGTTGTGAGATTGGCCCCCCATTGGGCTCAGCAGAGAGTCTGCTTGAGATTCTCTCTCTCCCTCTGCCTCTCCCCCACCTCTCTCTCTCTCTCTCTCTAAAATAAATAAATAAATTTAAAAAAAAAAAAAGCCAAGATCCAGGTGTGAGGGGCTCATTATTATGGGGTTTTTCTGCTCTCAAGCCTCCCAGCGAACAGAGATAGGGAATATATGAATATACATATAGGTACAGAGACCCGTACATCTTTTTTTCTGTATCTGTAGATCATACTGAAAACCATGAGTCACACCATTACCTCCAACACCACCCACCACCAGGTTTATACCAGTTTGCTCCCTTTTCATATTTAACTCCCTTCTCTGACAATGAGAAATCTGCCTTCCCTCAGCCTTAACGTATTTGCCTATTTGATCAATCCCCCAGCATGTAACTCATCCCTCTCCTTCACAGACCCCTCCACACCCCACCTAGGCTCCAAAACCCCATGCCGGGACAGCCCTCCATGTCAACACCTACCTTGCTCTGCCCCACGTAATGGCTTTAAGATGGGTTGTTCAGGAAGAGAAGGGAAGAAAAGTTTTCCATATATTTTTGATGACACAGGTTGTCATTCTCATAAACAGATAAAGGACAATCCCGCTGACCTCCCCTCTCCTCCAACCTCACACTCCTCTAGATTCCCCCTTGAGATTATAGCAAGTATAACCATGCCAAAAGTAGACTGGCCACACTCAAAGCCAGTTTGCATCTCAAATAAACTTTTGCGTAAGAAATTTAAACTTGCGACCTATTGAGGAAATGGTCATGATGCTTTTTTAGCAAATAGAATGGGCTAACATCTTGGGAAACAAAACCTGCTCTTGGGGAGGCACCAGGAGGAGCTTGTCCAGATGGAGCCCGCCATGAGTGAGCTGATAAACGTAGTGGACAGTGGTCAGGGAGCTGTGGCAGAGTTCTGGAGGCCAAGGATTTTACCTGGTGTTTAATTTAGCCTTTTCGAAATCTAATCTGTATATTAAATCTAATCTATGTATTATTATTCATTGAGTTCCTATGATGGGTCAGACACAGGGCTAAGTATGGGGTGCAGAGGGAACAAGACAGGTGTGATCTCTGCCCTCCTGGAGGTTACAGAGGAAGAGAGGCACAGAGAGAACAAAGACACAGAAATAAATGTGCAATTAAGAGAGACTAACTGGGGCGCCTGGGTGGCTCAGTTGGTTAGGCGACTGCTTTCGGCTCAGGTCATGATCCTGGAGTCCCGGGATCAAGTCCCGCATCGGGCTCCCTGCTCGGCAGGGAGCCTGCTTCTCCCTCTGACCCTCCCCCCTCTCATGTGCTCTCTGTCTCTCTCATTCTCTCTGTCTCAAATAAACAAATAAAATCTTAAAAAAAAAAGAGAGACTAACTGAGTGACTGAGGATGCCTCTAGACTTAATGAAGGAGAAGGAATTAGCCAGACTGAGAAGGGGGACAAGTGTGTCCCTGGAAAAGAGAACAGCTTATGCAAGGCCCCCTGAAGTCCCAGGGAGCTGGCAGGAGCTGATGGCCAGGTATGAACCTGAAAGATGAGCCTAGAGAGAGGCAGGGGCAGCCCTCGAGACCACTCTGAGAACTTAGGCTTTTAAGTTAATAGAGAAACCACTGCAGGACTTGGAGGAAGGGATTGATGTGGTCTGATTTTTAAAGACCCTTTCTGTCTCCTTTGCATTAGTAAATCTCAGCCTAAATGGGCCCTCGGGTCTAGGAATTTAGAGCAGTTGCTTTAGAACAGTTTCTCAACCGTTTTTCATTATCACCCCTCCCACCCCCACTGTGGGGACATTTCTAGATATACATTTTTTTCCCTAATCACACCTCCACCCTGCCAATAACAATTGTATCTGTTCACGTACTGTGGCCCTTTGGATGGCCACAAACCATTGTAGTATCTCAGATTTTTCATCCCCCCCCACTCCAAGAACCAGTTTTCGCCCCCTGAGGGCCATATCACCCCTGTGAAGAATGAGTATTCTTCAGCAATGATTACCTGTTCCAACAGCCATAGGATCTCCTGCAGTTAAGATTTTTAGAGCCCCTGAGGGGCTTATAATCAGATACACATTTAATATGCTCCTGCATGATTCTCGAGTGTTCTGGTCCATGGGCTTCTTCAATAACCTGTCTGGGGTTCTTCTTGACAATTCCCTTCCAACCAAATATGAGACAGAAAAGACTCAACTTGTTTTGGTTTGGTAGGCAGTGGTGATGTTGGGGAACGGGAGGCAAGAAACGGCCTCTCTCATGAGTCAGTCAAGTGGAGTTTTCAACATCTGAACAATAAGAATTCAAGAACTGCTCAGCCCATTTCATTTTTCTCCGTTTCTAATCTCATCATAAATTATGAGTGCTAGTCCCAGGCCTTGGGTGTCAAGGATTAAGATGAGAAGAAAATGGCTCTTTTGAAGGTTCACGTTACCCATCTCCAAGATGGCTACAAGCCAAGAGGGATTAGGGATAACACACCTACCACCGGTTCCTAGGTTACATAAAGATATAAGGGAACTTCCTCATATTTATTTCACAGGCTGACGAAAATCCAGTTGTTAATAAGTTATTTGTATGTAAATTGCTCCCATCCTTCATTAATCACAAGACCAGATAAGGTTTCTCCAGAATGGTCTGTATGCCTGGCGGGGGGCCAGGTCAGCCTCCATGACCCAGTTGGGCTTATGCCCCAGTTTGTTGGAGCAACATAGCAAAAGAAGAGTTGACTAACCCTGCTCAAAAAATCCTTTCCTGTAAGATTATAACATTCACAGAGGAAATGCTGATAGAAAATAAACAGAGGAAAGGTATTCACGTCAGTCACAATCAAAGAAAAGTAAGTTAAAACAAAAAAGAGGTCATTGTTAAATATCCAATAAGGAAAACAGTTAAAACATAGTCATAGTCAATGATGAAGTATGGACAGGAAGGAGGAAACTCCTGCAACTTTCTGGAAGTTTCTTTAGCATTACCGATCACGAGATGGAAAAATTTTCATATTCTTCTAAGCAGCAACAACATTTCCATATCTGCCCTAAGCAAATAAACTGAAATGTGGACAAAGTTTATTTACAAGGATATTCATCACCATGTTTAATATGCCTGGAAAAAAACGTAAACTCTCCAAATCTTCAACAATTTGAATAAATTATGATTACTGTGCAATAGTAAAAAGTTATGCTGATGAAGACTTTTAAGGGCATGGGTAATGTTTATACTATACTGTTAAATAGTATATTAGAATTAATTATGATATTTCCTAATTATGTCAAGAAATGGAGACTCGAGGGGCGCCTGGCCAGCTCGGTCAGTGGAGCATGCAACTCTTGATCTTGAGGTCATGAGTTTAAGCCCCACATTGGGTGTGGAGATTACTTAAATAGATAAATAAAAATAAACTAAAAAAAAGAAATAGAGACTTGAAAGAGAGAAAGAAATATGTTAAGATGGTGACAGTGGTCGCCTCATGGTTAGGAGTGACATTTAATTTTTTTCCTGGCTACTTCACATTTTAAAAATTATCTCCAGGGATGCCTGGCTGGCTCAGTCAGAAGAACATGCAACTCGATCTCGGGGTCCTGAGTTCGAGCCCCTTACTGGATAGAGATTAGTTAAATAAATAAAACTTAAAAAATTTTTTAATATAAAAATTATCTCCAAATTGTCTATATTGAGCAGGCTTTCTTTGGTAACAAAGGAGGAGAGGCACAAAGGAAAGCAATTATAAGAATTCAATTACGGGGCGCCTGGGTGGCTCAGTTGGTTAAGCGACTGCCTTCAGCTCAGGTCATGGTCCCGGAGTCCTGGGATCGAGTCCCGCATCGGGCTCCAGGCTCAGCGGGGAGCCTGCTTCTCCCTCTGACCCTCTCTCCTCTCATGCTATTTCTCTCTCTCTCTTTCTCAAATAAATAAATAAATAAAATCTTAAAAAAAAAAATTCAATTACATAATTTCCCAGACACAGGGGAGACCCTCTCAAGGCCCAGAAGCTAGGGAAGTGTCTGGGAAGATGCTGGTGCTCCTAAAAGCCTGCCAAGATGGCGGAAGGACCCAGATGAGAGGCAGCAGGGCCTGGACAAAGTTGCGGGGTTCCAACCGGTGACCTTCCATGGAGTTCTTCCCACTGGTAGTGGGGGCTTAGAGAGGTGAGGGGTGGGGGATGTGGTTCAGCCTTTCAGCAAGAGGTCTGGTGCTCCACCAAGGCCAAAGCCCACGCCATTGGTCAGCTGGGACCTCCTGCCACCCTCTCACCCATGGCAAACCCCAGTTCATGGCTGACCCCAGGACGTTTTTAATGCTTATTGTATTATATTTCAGACATTAAAAAAAGACCATGGATTTCAGGTCACCCAACACGCTGCCTCTGGTCATCTTTGCTCATATGATGAATTTTAAAAATGGTGTTGAGCAAGCCTAACCATTGTAGTGGTTGAATCTGGAGGATGTCTGCCTCTGGGTTTTTAGGAATCATCTTTGGAAGGGATGGGGAATCCATGGACGGGAGCTGGGGAGGAACAGGCAGGCGGGACAGGCTCCTGTCCCTTAGCCCCCACCCCTCAGGCACACAACAGGTAAAGCCAATAAGCTGAATGGACCCAAAGGACAGAGTCAGAAAGACTATACAAGGCTTCAAGTGCAGAAAAAAGAGACACGGAGGACAGTAGAGCGAGAAGAAAGAAATGTCTCTTTGTGATTATGTGAAGAAATAATCACACACAAAAATGGCTTAAACCGTTGGACTAAAAGGTTAGAAATAAGAGTTACAAGGTAAGGATGAAAACTCTGATAAGACATTTGGAACATTGGAAAACGTTCTCAAACCAGAGCCAGTGAAAAGTAGACCAGAGAAATGGACAAGAGGTGTAAATGATGAAAACGAGAAAAAAAAGAAAACTAACATAATTACGTAGAACAAACCATTCTTGGTCTGCGCAATTCCAGGATAAAATAAAAGAGACCAGAACACAAATTATTTCAAAGATAGAGGGCTACAAGCGAAAAAGGCAAAGCTGCACCTGTTCAAAGGACAGAAAGCCCCACGGGGCAGCCCCCACGCTGTTTGGGAGGCTATTCCAGATGACTTCCCTGCCATCTCCCAGCCCCTGATTCTCCTCCCTGCTCCAGCCTGGCTGATTCTCTACCTGGGGCAGAGCGAGAAGGGCCCTGGCAGTGCCTAGATCCCCCGGGGTCTCTGCAGGTGCCCCTGGTCCGCAGGGGAGCCAGGCCCAGCCCCAGCAAGTTCAGTGAACCTGGTGCCCCATTCACCAGCTGGGTGACCTTGGGTGCGTGTCTGGCCTCAGGTCCTCATTGGAAAACTTTTTGACCTTGCAGTCTTTCCCTGGGGTGCCCCCACGAGAACTAGAGGAAGGGCCACTGTGGCTTCTACCACCCTTGGGGGCTTTGGGCTAGTAGAGACATGTGTTGAATGCTGTGCACACACCACCTGCTTCTCACCATGTCCTTTCTGCCTTTCCGTCTTATTTTTCCATTTGCCTTTACATTTCAACAGAGTCAAAGGAGGTCTTTCCAAGAAGGATGCGCAAGAGAAGAGGGAAGAAGTTTCTCTCCAGCAGCTGGGCGCTTCTCCCCTCAAAGAAATCATCTAAGCTGCCACAAGCCTGGTGCTTGCTGGCAGCCCCTCATCTGGTCTCCAGACACCCCTGGGGCTTTTCCTGACACTGATGGGGGTGAGGTTGGCCAAGGGCCATGGTGGCTCTGGGGGTCCAGGCCAAAGAGCTGCTCACAAGCCAGGGCTGTGGTTGCTGGAAGGAAACTGGCCACCAGCAGCCAAATGGCATCACAAACATGGAGAAAGTCAAGAGGAACCAGGGACCCTCCATGTCCAGGGACCAAAGGAGGAGCTGTTTTCCTTCCCCATCCCCATACCTGTCCCCTTAAAACCTCTGTTCATTCTTGTTCTACCTCCAAACATTGTGTCTTTGCAAGGTTAAAGTGGCTGACGTTTGTGCCCCTTGGTTGTCCCTGGGACAGCCCCACCCAGCTTGTCCTTGAGAACTCATTCTGCTCCACACCTTCGGCATTTACTCTGTCTTGCCGTATATACAATTAAAGCTCTCTTCCCCTGGTTGGGTCTGACTCACCTTCTCAACTAGCAAATGTGGCATTTGCACATGGCACGTGCTTAGGGAGTAGTTGGTGAATATGTGATGAGCCAGACTCAGGCACTGGACAGAGACCTCTACCCCTCACTGGCATTCCTGGCAATAGCACCTTGCAGAAACGGGATGTGGCGTGGTTCTCCAAACGTCTCACAGAGAGACGAATTCCTGGTATCCCTCTGACCTCAGATCCATTTCCAGTCCAGATGTTGGACAGATGCCTGCACCCCTGGCCTTGCCCTTCAGTGTAATTCAGATTGGATCCATGAGGGATTCAAATCCTGGCTCTCTGAGTAGTCTTGAGCACATTTTCCTGTCTGATCCCTTCCTCCTGGAATTGCCAGAGAATCCATGAGATCAGGGCTCCACCCCTAAAGCTCAAGAAAAAAGCGCAATCTGGGGAAAAAGTAAAAATATCACAGTTTGGGCAGGAACCACTGCAACATGTCCTTTTGCCAACGTCATCTTTCCGCAGCTTACCGCTTGGAACAGAGCTTGAATGCGAATCCTCCAAAAAGCTGTCCCAAGGCATGAGCCTCAATGCACTAAATCCTCAGTCCCTCCCATAGATTTAATCGCTCATTCGGCGATCCTTTGTGTGTTTCCTTTCTTGTTTGAGTTGTTCTCAACCCACAGCCCTCAGCAGATCAGTAAATTTGAAAGGCGTCCTTTAAGATTCACCTTGGGAGTCACCTCCTCCAGGCAGCAGCATTCCCTGACCTTCCCTGCGTGCCTCTGGGCTCTCGTGAGTCCCTCCTCACATTCTCCCTGCTGTGCTGTGATGGGTTCATTACAGGCTGATCTATCATAGTGGCTCCTTGAAGACAGGTAGGTCATCTTTGTGTGTATCTACCACGGTCCACCTCACAGTAGGTACTCAGTTCGTGTTGCTGGAGTGGATGAAATAGTCATGAGGATTAAAAAACAAAACAAAACAAAAACACGTGACCTGTCACTGCTGAACTCTGAGGGAGGAGGCAGAAAAACAAGATTTTGTACATGTTTTATTAAAAAAACAGAATTTGGGGGCACCTAGGTGGCTCAGTCGGTTAAGTGTCTGTCTTGGGCTCGGGTCGGGATCCCAGGGTCCTGGGCTCAAGTCCTGCATTGGGCTCCCTGCTCCGCGGGGAGCCTGCTTCTCCCTCTCCCACTGTCTCTCCCCCTGCTCGTGCTCTCTCTCTCTCTCTCTCTCTCTGACAAATAAAGAAAATCCTTAAAAAAAATAAACTTTTGAGAGAATACAACATGCCAGGGAGATTACTGAGGTTATTATAAACAATGTCTGGACCACACTTCAGAGCCATGGTCCCCAGGATCCAAAACAATCGAAATCAAATGAGTCAAAGACCCCTTTGAAGGAGTCACCTTTTTAAGCCAAGCCACTCGCTCAATGTAATTATCTAATTGTACGTAATTATGTACAATTGAGTTTATGTAATTGGGTTTCAACTTCCCCAGAACTGTTAATCCAGGCGTAGCAGGTGGTGGTGGCCACAACACAGCTTGCTCAACTAAAAGATAGTAAAGGGTTATCCTGTTACCAGGAACAACTTGGGCCAGAGAATCTAAGGATTTTTTGTTGGGCAGCTATTGTTTTTTGTTTTTTGTTTTGTTTTTTTTTAAAGATTTTATTTATTTATTTGAGAGAGAGAGAACACATGAGAGGGGCGAGGGTCAGAGGGAGAAGCAGACTCCCTGCTGAGCAGGGAGCCCGATGCAGGACTTGATCCCGGGACTCCAGGATCATGACCTGAGCCGAAGGCAGTCGCTTAACCAACTGAGCCACCCAGGCGCCCTATTGTTTTTTTAGCAGCGAATTCTGCAGTATTTTCAAGAGTTAAGAAGACGTTCCTGATTATAGCCTCATTTACATTTACTCCCCAACCAGGGAAGTAGGGCCCTGCCAAGGGAAGCGTAAATGAATCATAAAGGCCTCCTGGTCATTCCTGCTTGATTCTGGACTGGAAAGATAACATCCATGAGGCCAGTAAATATTGCAAGGGCTATAGACCACACAGGGAGTTTTATTCTGATTGCCTTTGCCTTGTGTCCCTTTCTTTGCATACAGCCTTGGCACAGAGTCCCCCAAGTTTGGCACTGTTAACCAGCAACAGCAAAATGGACCAGAGGGTGTCTGGCATCATGGATAGGTCAGAGTTTTTGATGACAAATCCAGCAGTCTGAAAGATTATCCCCTTAGTAATGGCCTGGGAGATACAGATGATGATATTATCTTTCCAGGCCAATGCCAGAGCAAATGAAAGAAAAGAAGAAAGGATTTCATGTTCAGTTAAAGTTTGAAGTTTTGACTCAGCATCTTTTTTTTTTTTTTAAAGATTTTATTTATTTGACAGAGACACAGAGAGAGAGGGAACACAAGCAGGGGGAGTGGGAGAGGGAGAAGCAGGCTTCCCGCGGAGCAGGGAGCCCGACGCGGGGCTCGATCCCAGGACCCTGGGATCCTGACCTGAGCCGAAGGCAGACGCTCAACGACTGAGCCACCCAGGTGCCCCATTGACTCAGCATCTTGAGTAGAAGCACTCAACATCAATGTCAGCTGCTTCTCCTCCTGGTCAATTTGATTAGGAGGTCTCCCGGTCTGCACAGGACCCTACGGACCTGGGACAGTCCCTTTGAAAGCGTTCAAGGGCAGTTCTTGTTCTTAGCGATTCCAAATCAGAAGGGTGGGAGAAAATTAGAAACAGTTTGGGGAGTCATAGTCAGATATTTGAGGAAACCAGAAGAATTCAGGATTGAGGCCAGTTTACAGGTATGTCCCCAAACCTCAAAGACAATGAACAGGATCAGAATCTAGTATCTATAAAAAGGTGCAAACATAATTTTTCTATCTATGGTCATCTTTTACCAAAGATAATCACAGTAAAACTAATTTATTTGCATTAAACTTGGCCTGATTATTTACATAAGTGTAGCAAGAATAGTAATTGACCAGGGCGCCTGGGTGGCTCAGTTGGTTAAGCAACTGCCTTCGGCTCAGGTCATGATCCCAGGGTCCTGGGATCGAGTCCCACATCGGGCTCCCGGCTCAGCAGGGAGCCTGCTTCTCCCTCTGACCCTCTCCTCTCTCACGCTGTTTCTCTCTCGCTTGCTCTCTAATAAATAAATAAATAAAATCTTTAAAAAAAAAAATAGTGATTGACCATATAAGCTCTTTTTCAGACAGATTTGCTGGAACTTTTTATAAGGAATCTCAAATTGACCTCTTAAAAGTCTGAGGCCAGGAAGCCAAGCCAAGGTTAAAGCAGTTCCTTAAAATCTTCTGGTCATATGTGAGCCTTGCATATCTCTCTCAAATATGGCATTCCAATCAAAGCTTTGGTAATGTAGCCAGTATCTCCAACTGTGTCCTGTTACAAGGAGAATAGATTCTTATGGAACTTCTGCACATAACTGATTACATTGCCATAAAAAGAAAACTCAAGAGTTTCTGTCGGGATCAGGTAGGTAGAGAAAACTAATGTTTCATCTTTGTTTACAAAGGTATGCCCTACCAAGTTGCTATAAGCCATAGTAAGAGAAAAGAGAACAAAGTTTTCTTAAATCTGGAAAAACAAAATGTTAAGGAACCAGCCACGTTTCAAACAAAAAGTCATAAAAATTATAATCATCCTCGTCGGTTCATTGGGTCCCACGTTATTAATTCTTGCTCTGCTTGAATCCAGTTTTTCCATTAGTTCTGGAAATTCTTACTCAGTTGAGTTTTATGACCTTAAAGTTATTTTATTTTTTTAATTAACATATAATGTATTATTTGTTTCAGGGGTACAGGTCTGTGATTCATCAGTCTTACACAATTCACAGCACTCACCATAGCACATACCCTCCCCAGTGTCCATCACCCAGCCACCCCATCCCTCCCACCCCCCACCACTCCAGCAACCCTCAGTTTGTTTCTTGAGATTAAGAGTCTCCTATGGTTTGTCTCCCTCTCCGGTTTCGTCTTGTTTCATTTTTCCCTCCCTTCCCCTATGATCCTCTGTCTTGTTTCTCAAATTCCTCATATCTGTGA
>NC_138379.1:6294453-6344285 GCF_054177405.1 Leptonychotes weddellii | reverse complement strand
GTGTCTCTCCTGCTTAAAATCCTTCTGCAGCTCCCCATTGCCTCTGCTCAGCCTTGTAAGCAAAGCTGTTCCCAGCTGACTCCAACCTGTTTTCACAGTCCTGCCTCTCCCGAGCCCCGAGTCCTTTGTGTCCATAGCCACTTTTGAGTACCTTCCATGTGGCAGTTCATAAACCTTGTCCCTATTTTTTCCCACAACCCTGCAAGGTAGGTAGTCGACCCATTTTAGAGATGGAGAAACTGAATCTCACACAGACTATGTCAGACCCAGAGATCTATGCTCTTTTCACCACTTGGCGGCTCCTCTGTCATTCACTCCCGTGCCTCAGTGTCTTTGCTTACGCACAAGCATATCTCAGCCTTCAGGTTTGGCTCAGAATCACATCTGACCATCTTAATGGGCCCTGACACCAGCCGCACCTCTGCCCCAGGCATTCTCGATCTTATTTTCTTCATAGTTGTTCAACATGGTAGGAAATCCTCTTACTTGCTTACAAATCCAATATCCTTTTCCCACTAGAATCTAAGCTACAGGAGAGCAGGGATTGCGTCTGTCTGATATCCCCAGCACCTGGAATGCGCTTGAGTGCCCTGTAGATGCTCATTAAGTAGTGCTGACGAGCACAGTCGGACACCTCCCGGCCCCAGGCCCGGCCCTCCCTCCTGCGTGCTCCCTTAGTCCTCTGAAGCTGGAGAAGCTGCTGGTCCCTTGCACTAGGGGTTATTCTTTCATTCTTGGGTCTCCCCCAATAGACCCCCGCAGCCTGGGCACGGCGCCTGCCTTACACCAGTGCTCAGCCACCTCCTGTAAACACCAGTATCTCCAGTTGGCATTTGGTTGGTTCCTACTCCCAGACAGAAGCTTTCAAAGGGCACGAAACCTTCTGGGAGAGGGGTCCCCCCGCCCCCAGGTCAGCCCAGTTTGCAGAGACCGGCCTGTCTTCCGGAGGGAACCTAGGTCAAGGGTGCGGGGAGCACAACCACCAGCAGCAGCAAGTTTTATTGCGACCAGAACCTCCTGGTCATGTGAGGGGGATGGGGCCGAGGGACATTCGGTCATCAATGCCATGTTCTCAGTCCAGGACACAGAGCCAAAGGTCTACCTGGCTGTGCTGTGCCTCCCCCCCGCCCCGCCCCCAATCAGGGCATCCCACGGGGATGAGGCAGAAGGCAGGTGGAAACAGGAGTCCATCTTGGCAAAGCCTTCATCCAAGGGATGTGAGGGAAGGAGGAGCAGTTGGTGGTGGGGGTCCAGGTGGCCCAAGATGCTCAGGGCACTTTGGGCTGACTTCTGCAGGTGTCCTTAGTGCGTTTTAGGGGAAAGCAATGAGGCACACTCTGCCCCTAGGGAGGGGCTGGGAAGGAGGGAAACAAAGGCTCGAAGAAAGAAATCACTGGCCAGCGACCACACAGTGGGACCTCGGGAATCCTGACTTCTAGGCCAGGGCTGCATCGCCCCTCTGCCTCCCAGCAATCGCTTGATCCTGAGCACCCGGCCTGGCCAGCCTTGCTCCTACGTGGGGATCTGCATGTGGCCCAGGTCCTGGTCCATGATCTGGAGGACGTCGTCCAGGATGGAAGGCCCCAGGTCCACGTGCAGGGAGAGCAGGGAGCTGGCATGGGACAGGAAGGGCTCCTCAGCCCCTGACTCGGGGGTCAGCCCGTTGTGGGCAGAGCCAGCCTCTGGAATTCTCCAGATGTCCACACTCCCTGCCTCCTTCGGGGAAGGCTGTGGGGTCTCCAGGTGCAGGCGAGGGGGTTTGGGTGGGGCCTGGGCTGTGGGCAGGGTGAGGGCCTGGGGCCCACCGATGACAGGGAGGGAGATGGCATTCTTGAGCAGAGGGGACGGCCCTTCGGGGAGCTCCCGCCCGCACAGAGTGGCGGTGCGTGTGAACTGGAAGGGCAGGTTGAAGGCGCCATCCTCCTCAGGTCCCTCGACCGCCGTCCCTGGCAGGAGGTGAAACTTGCCCTGCAGGAAGGAGATGTCACCGAACATGTCGCTGCCCCCACCGCTGCCGATATGGATGGTGTGTCGGAAGTCCCCCAGCGGCGGGCTGATCATGTCCGACGACAGCAGGTCCCGCAGCTTCTCCTTCTTGCCCTTGCGGCTGCCGCGCTTCAGGTAGATGGGCACCTTGGTGGACATTGTGACCTCAGCGCCCAGGCCTGGCTGCCGGCGCTCGGGACGGTGCACCCGCAGGGACCGCGGCCTCCTGCTACCTCCTCTCACCGCCCTGGCCAGAGACACCAAAACCTCGCCGAAGGGCGAAGACTGCCGTGTGGGGTGTGACCGACGTTGGCCCAAGGGACGAGAAAAAGAAAGAGTAATGATCAATGAAGTCAGAGGGCTGAGACAACGAAAATCGTTTTCTCCCGAAAGAGTTGAAAATGCTCTGGAAAATTAGCAGCCGCAAGGTGGAGGTCTTGCAGGGAGCAACGCTCTCTGGTCTTGTCCTCGCGAGTGTCTCCCGGGGGCTGAGGAGCTGCAACACCAAAGGTATAAGTGAGGGACAGAAGGACACAAGGCAGAGGCATCCGCGCCATTTTGGGGGGCCCTGCGTCGGCCCCGGGAGCCCAGGTGGGGCCACTCTCCCATGGAAACCATGTTGGAAGAAGGGCCTGTTCGCTTACAGACTCACTGCCCCTTGGGGCCTGGATAACTAGCGCCGAGCCCCCCTCCTGACCAGTGGGGAAGCTGAGGCCCGCGAACCTGGGTGACGGGCCTGGAGTCATATCCCAAGTCCTGGCTCTGGTCTCCTGCCCTGGGTCTCCGGCTTTGCTCTTCGCTGTTGTCTGGGTGCTCAGCCCCTAGTGCACATCAACTGTGCCCCAAGACGTAACAAGTGTCAAGATTGTTGGGGGGGCGGTCTCACAGACTTGTCTCAATCCCCTAGTTGACCAAGGAGAGAGATCCCATAACCTCTGTCTCGCCCACCTGTCTGTGCCAGGCCTGGACACGCGGCAGGTGTTCAGCCAACAGGGCCGAATGTAGACACCTTCTGATCGGCCCAATCTCGTCCCACCTGGAAGTGGGGTCACGTCGGAGTTCCCCCTTTTTCCTCCGGGTTAGCAGTTCCTAGCTCCCGGACCGAGTCTGACATAGTTACTGTCCCTCCACCCCACCCAGCACCTGAGGGTTAGATGGAGTGGAGGGTACAAATATTTTGGGGGGCTCTGCTCTGTGCCTGGCATTTTGCTGAGTTCCTTGCAAACACATCTCATTTCATCATTGCAACCACCCTCCTCTCATCCTCATTTAAACATTGCAGTCAGAACACATTTTGGAGGGATTTGCACAAGGCATTGCCGAGGGAGAGAAGCAAAATGCAAAAGCGTAGTCTGGAAGATTCCATTTCTGGGGCACCTGGGTGGCTCAGTCGGTTAAGCGTCTGACTCTTGGTTTGGCTCAGGTCACTATCTCAGGGTCGTGAGATCGAGCTCTGCGTTGAGCTCCACGCTCAGCGGTGAGTCTGTTTGAGATTCTCTCCCTCTACCTCTGCCCCACTCGAGAGCTCTCTCTCTCTCAAATAAATAAAATCTTAAAAAAAAAATTCCAGGGCGCCTGGGTGGCTCAGTTGGTTGAGCGACTGCCTTCGGCTCAGGTCATGATCCTGGAGTCCCTGGATCGAGTCCCGCATCGGGCTCCCTGCTCGGCAGGGAGTCTGCTTCTCCCTCTGCCCCTCCCCCTCTCATGTGCTCTCTCTCATTCTCTCTCTCTGAAATAAATAAATAAAATCTTTAAAAAAAAAAAAATCCATTTCTGACAGCAGTGACCAACTCCCCTCCCCTCTGCCCCTTCCCCATATATGCATGCATGTATGTGTACCTACAGACACAGGTCCGCATAGATATAATCTTACATAAAAAGAGAGAAGAATCTGGAAGGCCAGCACTGGGTTGTCATATGGGCTATGTAGACTGGGGTGGGGGTCAGGGAAGGGGTGTGGGGTGGGGGTCAGGGAAGGGGTGTGGGGTCAGTGACATGGAAAGGTGTCCTCGAAAAAAATTACCTATAATATTTGGTACTGTTACTATAAAATGATACATGTAACTGTGAAAAGGATGGTTGCCAAAATGTTGGTGATGGTTCTCTCAAGATAGCAGATTTCAGATGACTTTGCCTTTCTTCTTCATACTTTTATAAGCTCAAAATCTTAATAATAAGCATGTGTTACTTAGGTGCACATATTATTTATGTAATCAGAAAAAATAAAGCTATTTTTAATGTGGAAAAAATAAATGCACTCTGGCGGGGTGTCATACTGGTTTAACAGAAAAAGGAAGCGATGCAGGCCCTCCTTGGCGTTCCCACGGTGGGGGACTAGCCTCAAACGGGGCTACGAGAGAGCCCAGATGTAGAATCTGAGCACAAAAGGCAAAGAAAAGAAATGTGTCCAAGGTCATCCAGAGGGTAACCAGATGAGCACCCCTCCCCCACTGCCCCCTCCCCGGGGCCGCCAGGGGCTGAGCAGGTAGGAAATTGGCCAGGAGGGGCGGAGCCAGCCACAGCTGGGAGCCCTGGCGGGTCCTAGGCCCCATTCTCCATCCTGGGCAGGGTGAGGAGAGAATGAGGGGCTGGCAGGAGGGAGCAGGAAGAAGGAAGGGGGATGCAGGAGAGGCAGAGTCCCAACTCCCAGCCCAGGCCCTCACTCAGGAAACCCCACCCAGGACCGGACACCCCAGGTCAGTCACACATAGCCACAGAGACCGGACATCTTGCCCCTCCCTGAGCACCTGCAGTTTAACAGGAAACAAAGGAATGACTCTCCAGTGGCGGGATTCCAGCTAAGCCTGGAAGGAGCTGTGCGCAGGGTGGGGGAGGCAGTGGACACTGCGAGGTCCTGGGATCCCATCCCTCACTCACAGAACAGACCTTTACCTGTGACCACCATGCCAGACCTGGGGGCATGCCAACACACATCCTACCTGTCTCCTTGGTAGGCAAGCAGTCCTGGGGCAGCTTTTCCTTCCTTTCCACTCATGAAGAGTGGGTCATACTGGTGGGATTTGTCATCCCCCGCCCCATCACACAGGGCGCCAAGACAGCCTGAGTGTTTCCACAACAAACTGGGCGTCCCTGACAGCTGTCTCACTCTGAGCCAGATGTACCCACCCAGTTCCAGATGTGGGGAGAACTGGGGCTGGGGGGAAGGGTTGGGCCAGCATCAGCCACCCAGGGGAGAGCTGGGAATTGCACTCATCAAGCCCCAAGCATTCAGATTTGGCAAGCATGAGACCCCAGGCTCCAGCTGCCCTTGCACGGTTCCCATTTTAAAGCTCCCAGGCAGAGCACGGTGGGCGTCACCACCGCCTTTTACAGAGGCAAAAGCTGAACCTCAGAGACCTTAATGTTGCTGAGGTCGCCCGCTGGGAAGAGGAAAAGTGGGCCCCAGTACCCAGCCAGGTTCCTGTGGCTCTGATGCAGTGGGCCATCCAACCTCTGAAAACTGGGGAGCGGGAAGAAACAGGCTCCCAGCTAGGCTGGGGCCACTCGGTCCCCAGGCCTCCTCCATTTAAGTCCAGTTGGCTGCCCCTCTCCCCCAACTTGCAAGGATCCAGAGATATGAGAATGAGCTCTCCATCAGGACAAGGCTATGGGGGGCCTGAGGGTGGCTTCCCCCAGAAGTGGGAGGAGCAGATGGGAGCTTGCCCTGGGCAGGAGCCCTGGGCCTCCTTCAGAGAGAAATACTTCCGGGAGGCACAGCCCCTTCTGTCGCTAGGAGTACTAGGCCACTCCCCACCAACGGTGTTCAAAGAGCCACCCCCTGACCTTGAAATCAGGAGCCGTACCTTGAATCCATCTCCATCTGGGACTCACTGTGACCTTGGGCAAGACACCTCTCCTTTCTGGCCCTTACCTTCCCCATCCATAAAATGGGCTGACAAAGCCGTCACCAGAGGGCTACTGGAAGACCCTACTGCCACAGCGCAAATGAGAGATGTACGACAGACAGGGTTAGGGGGTCCCTGTCAGCCCTGTCATTCACTTAGTGGCCACTACAGCAAATAGCTGTAGGGGCTTCCTCAAGCATTTTGGTTATCGGGGACACTGCTCCGAACAAGACCAAAAACGAAAGCCTCCATCCTCCAACCGACCGCCCTCTCCCGCCTGCCCTGGAGGCAGCCTGCGCAGAGTCCCGCTCGCCGGCGGCGGGGAGTCTCCCGGGGTCCCTGTGCGGAGCGGCGCACGGCTCGATGACCGCTAGGTGGCGCGCGCGCGCTCTGTCGCCCCGCATCTCGGAGGAGTCCCGGCGCGCATCGGAGTGTGGAGCGCGCTTCGGACTCCGTCCAGGCAGGGGCCCCCCAAGGAGTGGCACGTTCGCGTATCAGATGCGGATCGTCTGAGGGATCTTCTTCTCTTGGGGTGCTCTGGCCTCACAACCAGACAGTAGGGGGGAAAAGGGACGATCGGGGATCTTGCCAGGGTCTCCAAGCTTTGGGAGGATCCTCCCCCGTGCTTTCCGGCCTGGGCGATGTCCGAGTGTCCGCTGGGCGCAGGGCCAGAGCTCGGACGAGCAGGCCCCCACCCCTGGCTCCCGCGGGTCCGGTTCCTCAGCCCCAGCTCGGGTTCCGGCGCCGACCCCTCCCCGCCCTCTGTCGGAGCGCCCAGGCTGGATCCGTTTCAGGACACTCGAGGCCGCGGCTAAAGATAGGAGGACACCTCACCATCGACTAAAAATACGACCCCCAGCTCGGGCGGGGACGCTGGGCGGCGGGAGGGCGCTCCCGCGTCCCGGGTGTGGGGCGGAGGCGAGGGCTCAGGGTGAAGGGCGGGACCACAAGTTCGGGTTCGGGATGCGGGGCGCCTCGCAGGCGGAGGGGGCGCGGGCGTGGCCGCCTGGATCGAGGCGCGGGCGGGAAACACCATGGAGCCCGAAGCTCCCGGGAAAGGAAATGCGCGGGGGTGACACAGGGGCCGGGGCGCAAGCCGGGCCGGGGCGCCACGGGGATGGCCCTCTCAGGGGGCCCCCGGGAGTCGCGGACTCGCTGCAGAGTCCCGGCCCGAACTCACCTTGAGGCGCGCAGGCGGCGGACCCGCGGATTGCGAAAGCTCGGGAGCTGGACCGCGCGGCTCTGGGACGCGATCCCGGCTCTGAACTCACAGTGAGGTCCGTGGCCCCTGAGGCCCCGCCCCTGGCCCGGGGAGCCAATGCCCGGGCAGCCCCCAACCAGGCCCCGCCCACACCCCCGCCCCACCCGGGGCCTCGCCTGTGCTCCCCCTTCCGTGGCGCGGCGCCCAGGTCCATGAGCCGCGCGGGCGCGGGGTCCAGTGTAGGCTCGGGCGGCTGCGGGCCGGGCGGTTTCGGGTGCCCGGGCTGGACTCTGCGGACTGCGGCTGTGCCTGTCGGAACCAGATTCTTCTCGGTGTTCGAAGGGCCAAGGGGGCGGCAGCCGGAAGACCGAATTGTAGTTCTTCAGAATTCACCGAGCGTCCTTGGACCCGTTCCCTCCCTGGAGGGCTGGGTCTGGGGAGGCGCCCGCACGAGTGTATTCAGTGGCCACTAAGGGAATGAATGAGGCCTTGGAGGCACCCGAGTTAAAATATTAACAAACTTGCAAGAGCTTTAAGGAGTTTACCGCCCCCTAGCAAGGAGGGCACGGAGGGTGTGCAGGGAGAGTGGCCTGGACACGCCCGTTTGCCATCAGTTTAGGTGGCTTCCGGGGCGGGGGTGGAACCCATACTTAGACTCCTTCTAACTTTGTTTCATTCATTCATTCATTCATTCATTCATTCGGTACTAGAAACATTTATTGAAGGGCAGGCCCTGCACAGGGCACGGGACATAGGCAGAAGGAACCTGCCCTCCATTCAGTGATTCAACAGAGACTGAAGCATCTAGCAGCACCTGCTGCTATTCTTGTCGCTGGGAATTCAGCGCTCTAGGAAAGCCAGAAAACTGAAGCTCAGGGCCCTGATGGTGATCTGCTCTGCCTCAAAGGGCAAGACCTGTGGTCTTTGGGCCTTCCTCCTGCGTCAGGCTTCTCACCCAGCCACTAGCCCCCTTGCCCTGCACTTCCTCCCACAGCACAGCCCTGAGGGGACCCCTGCTCTGTGCCAAGCCTTCAGCACTGCCTCTGAGCCATGGACCCAGGTGCCGTGCTGGCTCCGCTCCCCACTTGCTCTGTGGCCACAGGCAAAGGACAGTCCCTTTCTGAGCCTCTTTGCCTGTAAAAGGAGAGTTACATGAGTCCCAAACAAGATAAGAAACTTGTGTGTGCTTTGTGGATGGGAACACAGCCCACACAGGGGCCACTTTCATGCAAACATTGGAACAGTCGATTTGAGGGACAGCAGGCTGGCCTCACCACCTGACCTGGAATGACTCCACAGATGAGACCTCCTGAGCCTGCAGGAATGTGGCTGAGGCATGGCCCCCTACCCTCTACCCATCTGCTGAGAGTCCTCCTTTGGGGGAAGGAGGTTGGGAAGGGTCAAGAGCTCCATTCAGAGCTGGTGACAAAATAGAAAGTTGCAGGGATGGAAGTTTGGACAGCAAAGACATCGGAGGCCACATGACACTGGGAACCAGTTCCAGAGAGGTTGGGGGGGGGGCTACTGGGGAACATTGGGGGATGGGTAGAGAACAGTGGATTTGGCCCCCGCAGCCTGACCCTAGCCCCTGCTCCCCTCCCTCAGCGACTAGGGAGCCATCTCTCCAGCCTGGCTGCCAGGCCAGAACTCCTAACCGGGGCCCAGAGTCATGGGGACGACCGTCTGTGCTCTGGGGGAGACTGTTTTAAGTCCCCCTGGATGTGACAAGGTTCCAGCTAAGTGCTGGCTCCCCATGCTGCTCGGTACACCCCTGCCATCAGCCAGAGCTCAGGGCCCGCCCGCACAAAGCCTAACCAAGGCATGATTGGGGCCTGGTGGTGGGTTCTATGCTTCGCAAGCACTCAGGTGAGTGCTTCATCCTCTTCATGCACAGATGAGGGTATGTCACTTGGCTGGGGCTGGAGGAATCCCTCAGGAGCCTGCTGACAGCTCCTCTCCTTGAGGTTTTGCTGAATAGGCAGGATCTTTGCGTACACACTCGGTGACTGTGGAAGCCCTGCAATTAATGCGCATTTATGAAACAGGATTTCATTTGCTAAAATTGGCTTTTTTTGCGCAACTTCTCAGGCTGTGTGTAAGGGCCTGAGTGTGGGCGGGCAGGCTGGGATCCTGGGCCAGGGGATAGCCAGGGTGTCCTGCTTTTCTGACTCAACAGACAATCAGGTCAAGTGTCCTCCCCTTACCCCGCCTGCACCCCATGTCCAGGGTCTAATACCTCAGCCAAGGCCTGGACTGTTCTCACTGGAAGGACTCCTGGACACACTGGTGGCTGAAGGGGCAGGACCCTGAAGGGCGTTTGGGAGGGGTTAGAGGCAAGGAAGGCTACTGATGGAGAAATGCCTGGAATGGGCTATTCAACTTCCTTCTCCTCCTCTGGGAGCTCTCCTTGGCCTGGAGATGGGTCTAGCTGGTTTCTCCCACCCCATGGCTGCTCCCCCCTCCCCCATAGGGCCCTGTAATCACCACACAGTGACTGACTCAGCCCTTCCTTCCCCTCCCAGCCCCTTCTTCCTGGAAATCATCTACGTCAGCAGCCCGAGCCCCCATGGAGAGAGTCGGAAGCCCTCTCCTCCAAGGTTAAGTGGGGAGGATGGAGGGGCTGGCAGGGAAGGACCCCAAGGTTGCAGCCAGCTCTCCATAGCCCCACCTACCTGGGAAGCTAGGGCTCTGGGATGCAGGTGGGACAATAGTGACCAGGAGTCTGGGGGCAGGTCTGGGAGCAGGTCTGGGAGCAGAGGGTCACAAGGGAAGGATAGTGATCATCTTGGGGGGACCTAGGGGGCCAGTGAGAAAAGACAAAGTATCTGGAAGGGGCTTCAGCACCCCTACCGCCCAGGGCCACAGGGCAGCAGGGAGCCAGGCAGGAGCTCCATCCGCCCCTAGGAAGCCTCCTCCACCTCAGCCTGAGCTCAGTCTGCAGGGCCCCATGGCCTCAGCCAACCCCAGGCCTGGGTTGGATTTTTCCTTGATTGTTTCTTGTTTCCTTCCTCCCCTGGGCTCCTGCCAACTCCAGCCCTGCACTCCTTGCTCTTCACCCTCCTTTAGAGAACTCTGATCCGCCAGAGGCTGGGATTCCAGATGAGAGTCCCCTTGGAGCTTCCCCCAGTTTTTGCCTCTGTCTTGAACCCCTCCTGGGGAGTTGGGTGTCAGGGCCTTGTGGGGGGACTTTCCTTTGGGTCTGGATTTTGGCCCCAGGCCTAGAACCATGGGGGTTTCCAGAGTGGTGACAGCTCTGTCCTAGGAGGGACCAGCCCAGGCACTTCCCCCAGAGGCCTTTGGGAGCATCCCAGCTGCATGGCTGTCCTTTGGCCTGGGGAACACAGAATCAGCAGGGGCAGTCTTCAACACTTCCCACCTCCCCAAGACACTCTGTCACTGTTCATTTTGAAAACTCATATTTGATTCTACTTCTTGCCTATGGCTATGCTGGACTAGCGAAGACACAGGTGGCCAAGGCTGGTCCCCGGCTTGCAGGGAACAGATAACCCCAAATGAAACAAATAGCCAATGCTAAAACAACACATTCTGTGCCATAAAGGAGGTCCTCCAGGGTAGAGGCTGATGGGAGTGTTAAGAAAACTTCAAGGAGGAGGTGATATTTGAGCAGGGTGTTAATGGATGAATAGGAGTTCGCCAGGCAGGGAAAGGGAAAGATGTTCCAGAGGGAGCAGGCAGAGGCAAAGGCAAAGGTCAGGAAGAATACAAGTAGATGCACGGTGTGATCCGGGAAACAAGAGATATCCAGTAGACCATGGCATAGGAGAGGCGGAGAGTCCAAGAGGGTAGTGGGTGAGCACTGTCTTCCCTGTCCAGCATGCATTCCTCCTACTTTTTTTTTTTTTTAAGATTTTATTTATTTATTTGAGAGAGAGAGAATGAGAGAGAGCACATGAGAGGGGGGAGGGTCAGAGGGAGAAGCAGACTCCCTGCCGAGCAGGGAGCCCGATGCGGGACTCGATCCAGGGACTCCAGGATCATGACCTGAGCCGAAGGCAGTCGCTTAACCAACTGAGCCACCCAGGCGCCCCATCATCCCTCTTACTTTGGTGCCCACCACTCAGTTTTCCAGAGTCTCCAGTGTGACTAACCCCACCCCCAAGGCAAAAGTCTCCCTCTTACCCCTGCCCCCAGGCAGACAACCAGCATTATCAGCTTCTTGTAAACACTTCTGGAGATACTCTTTGCCTGTGTAAGCAAAGCCCCTCCCATCCTTTCTACACAAATGGCAATATCTAGGTGAGTAGGGCCCCCCCACCCCAGTCCGGCAGGTCCTGGGGGGAGGACAGGCTCTACGTAATGTCAGAAGCAGTGGAGGTGACCGCCAGGGCGTCTGGGAAACTGCGTCTCATTGAGCCTCTGCCCTTCCGGTTGTTCTGCACCTTGCTTTTTTTCAGTTAACATTACATGTATGACCACCCCATATCAGTACACAGAGTGTCCTCAGTTTCCCTTTTTTGCTGCTGCCTAGCTTTCCAGGGTGTCGTTCTCAGCCGGCCGTCCTTTTGGTTGTTCCCAGCCCTTTCCTATGAGAAGCAGGGCTCCGTGAGTCACCTTGTACAGCTGCGCATTCACACACACGTGAGCACAGCTGCGGAATAATTGCTACGTGCTTGGGGGTGGGGGCGGTGAAAGGACACGCGCTGTTGTCATTGGTCGGCTCTGTCTGCTGGTTCTTCCAGGGGATGTGCTGGGTACCAGGCCCCTGCACAGACTGCGGGGCCCCTCTCTCCTCAGCCTCCCCAAGCGCCTGGTTCTCGAGCTCTTTTTTTTTTTTTTTTTTTAAAGATTTTATTTATTTATTTGAGACAGAATGAGAGAGAGAGAGAGAGCACATGAGAGGGGAGAGGGTCAGAGGGAGAAGCAGACTCCCCGCCGAGCAGGGAGCCCGATGCGGGACTCGATCCAGGGACTCCAGGATCATGACCTGAGCTGAAGGCAGTCGCTTAACCGACTGAGCCACCCAGGCGCCCCTGGTTCTCGAGCTCTTTGATCTCTGCTAGTCTGCAAGGGAAAACTAAACCTAGCCAAAGGAGCCTCCGTGTAGCTTTAGTGTGTGTTTCTCTTATGCGAAGTGAGTTTGGCCGTCTTTTCCTTGGCTTCGGGGCCATTCCTCGTTCCTCCTCTGTGGACTGGCTGCACGGTTTCGCTTAGGAAGGTCGCCTCAGAAAGGGGGACCTTGGAGGGAGGCCTGACCGGAGGCAGGGGCCACTCTGGGGACAGTTGGTTCAGGAAAGAGACGGAACTTGGCTCTGAGCTGTGGCGTAAAAGCCAGAGTTGGAGATAATAAAGTAGAAAGATTGGAATTTGGTGACAGACCGGCCACGGGGCCCATGGAGGGAGGAGAAGGGGGGCGTCGAGCCCAATCCAGGGTGATGACTCAGGGTGGAGTGGGTGGGGGAGGGAAGGGAGGATGGTGGGGCCACCAAAGGAGGTGGAAGATTCTGGGGGTGAAGATGATGTGCCTCCTGCCCTTTCTCCGCCCCACATGCCCCTGCTTACACACTTCTGGGTCCACAGTCCCTGGGCAGGGCCCCTGCTGCCCCCTCTCCCTCGGCCGCAGGGGCAGCCCCCTTGCACATGCTCCGCCCCTCGCCTCACCTGGCCACCTCCCTGGGGCGCATCATGCCGCTCTCAGCTGTGGCCTCTCTCCCCCAGGGAAGTCTTCAGCACCCCCAGTTGATGTCAAGTCCCCTTGTGATCCCTTGGAGAAACCCTGGACCACTGTCCCCTCTGTGCTACCGTCCACTGATTCACGTCCGGCCCCCCCCGGACGGTAGCCACCAGCGTCTCCCCAGAGTGCGGGCCACATAGCAGGTACCTGACGAACAAGCAAACGAATGGATCCGCGAATGAATGACATGAGGCTGGGGACAGCAGGAAGGGGGCATGTCGGAGACGGGGGTTTAGGAAGTAAGAGCCGGGAGCCAAGGACTTCTCTGCGGGCCCCGCCCTGGCGCCCCCTCTGCACTGGGCCCGGCTTTGGTTTTCTCCACAGCATCTGCCTGCTTCTGTGCCTGGTGTTTGCTTGTTTGCGGTTTCTGCACTGGAGCGGGGCTCTGGGGGGAGCAGGCATTGTCTGCTCGGTTCCCCTCTGCAGCCCGGTCCCATCCCGACACGGAGTCGGCCCACAGCCAGCGTTTGTCAACAGGAGCGAGCGTGGGAAGTGATGGGCTCGGGCTCCAGGTCCGCACACCAGGGGCAGAGGCACTCCTGCTTCCTCCTCTCTGGGCGCCTGTCTGGGAGGGTGGAAGGGAAGGCATTCCTTCTGCAGGTATCTCCCGTGGGCCTGCTGCCCGCGATGTCCTCTATCGGGATGGCACAGGATCCCTGCTCTCAGGAAGCAGGCATCCTGACGGATTCTTGGGGAGGGGGTTACCACGGGACGGGACATGAAGAACAGAGTGGAGGGGCCAGATCGCTGTGTGTATATTTTCTTTGAAAGTAATCTGAGCACATGGCAAAAGATTTCAAATGCGCTATGAGCATGGACATGACAACTAATTCTCCGAGTCCTCCTGCCCCTGCCCCCTAGCCCTTCCATACCCATCCCCAGAAGCAGACCACTGTTACTAGAAGTGTTCTAAGGGGCAGAGCATTTGAAGGGGACGGAGTCCTCAAGGGGAACGTGGGCCTTGGGAAGGACCTGTGGGAATCGGGAATGGCCGTGCCTTCTAGACCCTGGCCCAGCTCTCCTCCTGCTCCTGGAACAGAGAAGCCAGGAGGGTACTGCTGCCTGCTTCCAAAGAGAGCCACTGCCCTGAGGGGCCGCCTCCGCCAGCCCAGCATCTCCCCCCTCCCACTCTTCCGGGGGGGGGGTGGGCACTGCTGACTTGACCCTGGAGCAGATGCTTCAGACCCTGGAGAGATCTGGGAGTGATGGAGCAGGCAGAGGAGACAGGGCTCGGCTGGGCCCTCCGGGAGCAGCGCAGAGGGACCAGGGGTCAGCAGAGTCATTGGGCAGCAGCTGTCCCAGAGACCTCTGAGGGGCCCCTTGGCCCAGGCAGCCGCCGGCCTCTCAGCTGTCAGGCCGGCTCTGGGAGGGCGGGGAGCCCGGATTGTGAGGAGGAGGGTGGGTTGGGTGGGGGAATTGGGAACTGGCCATGGGCCCAGGTGGGTCTAAGGGCAGGCTGGCCCCTGGGGCCCTTGCCATTTCTCGGGCAGACCGGGAGGGGGCAGATAGGCCTGGCTGCTCAGGGATAGAGGGGTGACAGAGGGGCCCAAAAGCCTGAGTGCGGCTGATTGAGTCCCGCCTCAGTGACTCCAGACTGAGAGGCCAGGAGTGTCAGCTTCACCTCCAGCTCCCCCCTCCTCCGCCAGACCCCCAGGACCTCCCAGTTCTCCAGCTTTTGAGTGCGGTGAGTTTTACGCAGGCCACTCCCAGATCAACCAGTCCACAGTCCAGTTCCCACCCCTCACCAGAGTGCGGCTCCTGTCACCCAACAGCCCAGCCCAATAGCCATTTGGGTGCCCCCCTTGGTCCCAACTTGCCCCCAGTAGTCCCAGGCACCTCCCCAAACACCTCTCCTCCAACCCCCTCCCCGCTGTGCTCCCAGGCACGTGGGCTGCTACCTCCCAACTCCTTCTCAGTCTGTCATTGTCGTGTACCAAGTTGGTCAGCGTGGCAGGTTGGAGAGACAACGGGTTTGGAGTTTAAATCCCAGTTCCATCACTTACTTAGGCCGGTGACCTCCAACCTCTTAGCACCTGCCAGCAGGGTTTGTTGAGAGAGTTAGATGTGATCTCTTTGTCAAAGTGCATACAGTATGTCCTCAGAAATGTTAACTCCCTTGCCTTCCTGAGCTGTGTTTTCTCTGTCTGTCCCCGGCAGTCATCCCAATCCTGCTGTCCCAGATCAGGCCCTCATTGTTTTGGTTGCAAATGACAGAAAATTCAATTCCAACTAGTTCAAGAAAGAAAGAACGGGTATATTTGTGGCTTAGATTTTGAGGGGTGGGGGCTGGCTTCATCAGAGCTTAGACAACGTGGCCTGGTGCTGACATCTCCCCCTCTTAACTCCTGGCAATGTGTCCTCTGGTTTAGTCCCTATTCAGGATGGGTTTCCCCTCATTGTGGCAAGATGGCTGCAGCAGCTCCACTCTTGCGGCCGTGTCTTTTCTACCACTCCTGCAGAAGTCCTGGAGTCATGGTGTTCGGACTATCCTCGGTCATGCTTATCCCTGGCCATTCACTGAGGCCAGGGAGGGGCGATGTGCTGCTTGGTTTAGGCAAGGGAGGAGTGTGGAGGAGGGGTGGTTCCCCACAGGGAAACCAGGGTACTGTTTCCATGGGAACAGAGAGTGGGTACCGGGTGGCTCTGTCTTCTGATAGCTCTTAGAGTGTCTCTGGCCTCCAGCCTCTCCCAGCTTCACTCTGCCCTTTGAGGCACCGCCAGGCCTTCCTAAGATGCAGGTTCCTTACTGTCCTCCTGCTCTACTCAGAAGCCTCCAAAAGTTCCCTGGGGTGAATCAAGTCCAAACTCCTTTGCAAGGCATTCCTGACTTCACAGTCTGGCTCCAGAGCTCTGTTCCTGGCCCATCACTTCTTTTCTCCCCCTCTGCCCCTCTCTTTCCTTGCATTCCCTCCCTCCATAACCCTCAAGCCCCTTCCCCGCCATGCTGGGGTATGTAACGAGAGCACTGAAGACAGATGTTCCAACACTGGAGCATCATTCACAACAGCCAAAATGTGGAAACAGCTCCAGTGTCCATCACCTGATGAGTGAAGAAAGACAACACTGTCTATCTGCACAAGGGAATAGTACTCAAACAAGGGGAGAAAGGAAATGAAATTCTGACCCCTGCTACAACGTGGATGGCCCTTGAAAACATGATGCTCAGAGAAAGAAGCCGGACGCAGAGGACCACGTATTATATGATCCCATTTGTGTGATGTGCCCAGAGCAGACAAGTCTGTCAAGGTGGAAAGTAGGTCTGTGTTTTCCAGGGGGTGGGGTGGGGAGCGGTGGGGAGTGACTGCTAATGGGGATGGGGTTTCTTTTAGAAGTGAAGAAAATATGGAATTCGATAGTTATGATGTTTATACGACATTGTGAATGTACTAAAAACCACTGAATGGTACACACTAAGATGGTAAAGTTGATGCTGGCCGTGTATCTCACTAATTTTTAAAGTGTTAAAAAAAAAAAATCTACCCCCATCCCCACCCCAGTCAGTCAAGACCCTTCATGGCTAGTTAGCAGGCTCAAGTGTGGAGGAAGACGCCTTCTCGGGGGGTGGGGGGGGGGGCGCTCAGCCAGGAGCCCCAAGGTCAGGGGAAAAGAAACGTGTACTAAACAGAAGTGAAAAATCAGCCCAGAAGGCTACTCCCAACATCAGGGGAAGCTGCAAGATGGGCTGAGCCAGGCTGGGTGACCCCAGGTCAAGGGAAAGGAAACGCCAAGCCCGAAGTTGCTGCAGAGACAGAGCAGGATGGAGGCCCCAAGAAGCAGAGTCATGGCCCTGCCCCAGCCCTCCTCTGGCTGCCCCCACCAACCCCAGTCCCCTGGCTTCCTTCTTAGAACCCACTGGGGTCCCCCTCAGCAGCTCTCCCCTGACCTTCCTGGGGACAGAGCCTGAATCTTAAAGGGTGGCTATGCAGGGGTGAAGGGAGGGCAGCCTCAGGCTCCACCAGCACCAGTGAGTGAGGAAGAGGCGGTGACCCTGGGAGGGGCATGAGGGCTGGCACCTCGAGATGTGGAACTTGGTAAGAGCACAGGGACTTTGTTTGCTCAGAACCATCGGCTCCACCCTTAGATCTGTGTCTCAAGGGCACAGGCACGACCAGGACCAGGGGAGACGCCACCAAACAAAAGGGGGTTCTGAAGCAGGAGTGTCCCAGGAGTCCTGGCCCAGCTCTGGCTCCTTGGCTTCCTCCCTCCTCCCTCCTCAAGCCTTACTCCAGAGGTCAGTGCCTCGGCACAGGCAGAGGCAAGAGCCCTCCATGAGCAAGAGGCACAGCCATTCAGGAAATTAGGGGCCCAGCTGAAAAGGGGTCTAGGAGCAGCCAGTTGGCAGACACTGGGCACCGGCTTCCTGACGCGAGCAAAAGGGAACCGTCTGGGGGCAGAGAGGCGCTCGCCTGCCAGAGCTGTCTGCAATCTGGGGTCCGCAGCCTGCTTTCCGTGTGAGTTTTAAATGCCTGCTCGGAGCCCTCCAGGATCACTTCCAACAGTCACACGACTCGTCTCCAGGCAACAGGCTCGCGCTCCCATTCATGCTGAGCTCCAGCTTTCTCACCACTGCCTCCCTCCGCCCTGCACACACCTCCCCCGCAGGATGCAGAACCTTCCTCCCCCTCCACCAACTGCCCCATCCCACGGGGACTCTGGATCTTGCGGAGTCTGTCATAAGGGGAGAGGGGCCTTTGTACCTTGCTAAGGGGGGACCACGACATGGCGACTCCCCACAAAGCTTCTTCAGCAACATGGGCATAATTGCCAAGAGTGTGGCTCCCTAGGAGCCCCACATGGAGGAACCACGCATGGGCTCACACGATAAGGGCCCAGAGCCTGGTTTATCGCGGCCCAGGGCCTGTTGGTTAATCTTCCCAGGCAAGGGTTTTCCAAGGCAGGGGTGGGGGGGTGGAGGGCAGGGTTTTAGCGGACATTGGGGTTGGTGGAATGATACAAAGGCTCTTCTTGAACTGGGGGACCACAGCTGTTTGAGGTTTGGGAGAGGGGCCCGGGCTCCCAAAATGGCACATCTGGAGACGAAGTGGCTGGGTGCTTCCCATGCAGGGGGATCTTCAGGAGGAAGAAAATCAGCTCCCCAAGTTGGGGCTTGTCTCTGGTTCTTGTGTTCAGAGGAGGCGCCTATAAAATGAACGAGACAAAACCACAGCTGCTTGTTTTCAAAGGGAGACCAGTTTCTCCCAAACCTGGTTGGATCTGCCGTGGATTCCACCGTCTGAGGTGGGAGGCAAAGGTTGGACACTGCTTGGTCACCTATTTATCTCTGACTCAGGCCAAAGGCATCACACCCCCTGCTCCCTCGCACACTTCCCTCAGCCCTGGAGTCGGGCCCCTCGGGCTTGGCTTGGGCACAGGACGCAGGACAGCCTGCCAGCTTTGGGCAAAAACCTGGTCCACGGTTAGCTGGTGACAGCCTCTCCCCAAACGCCGGGACACACGGGACGTTTGGGGACCCTAGAGGGCCCCGCCTGGCCAAGTGCTCTGGGCTGTGGGTGAGCCCCACGTGCTGTGCAGCTTGGCAGGGTCGGCACCGGGGAATCCGGCTTTGGCAGGGCTCCGTGCAGCCGCCCCCTCCAGATGGGAGAGGTCAGGCTGGGACCAGAGCACGCAGGCGAGTGCTGGGCGGGGAGGGCCAGGCCACAGCCAGCTGCTCGCTCTGCAGCCCGGCTCCGTGGCCCCCGCCCAGCACACCTCCTCAGCACCGAGGCCACGGGGGCCTGGGGAGGACCAGGCTTGCGGCTGGACGGAAACCCAGTGTGACAGATGCTAGGCCTTCATGGGCACAGGTCAAGGAGGCAATGTTCTTTGTTCACTGCCAGGAAAAAGAAAGAGCGGAAGAGGAATTAAACTCAGAAGTCACCCTCAGAATTTACTTTTATTTCTCCAAAAGTTGTTCCTGTGTCTGATTCATGTAGAAAAATCACAAAGTCTTCTTGCCTTTTCTGAGGATGCTGCATCCACAGCCAGTTTGCCCGGGACTCTTCGCGTGTCCACGAAGAAACAACAGCTTTCTTCCAAAGCAGCTCGACTCAGGGTCAGGGTCCAGCTGCATGAGGCCTTGCCCGCTGGGCCCGTGCCCCGCGGCCTCTCCTCTACCTCTCAACGGCTGGGCTCCCGTCAGAGGGCCACTCTTGGGCTCTCAGACGTCTGCGAGTGCCGCATGACGGGGGACGATAAAGCGCCCAGGCCTCAGATCCGGACCACCTGGACAGCAGTGCACGGACTCCGCCTCCCCTCCCCACCCTCGGCCTGTTGCCTCCTGAGGAAGAGTCGGCCAAAGGTGCCCCCCACCTGCCCTTTGGTGAGGCGCCCGGGATTCACACAGACACAGCCGAGGACATCCTGGGGAGAGGAAAGGGGCCGATGTGAGAAAGCTGGAATCATCTAAGAGTCAGACCCCAGAGAGGGGTTGATAAAATGGAAAGGAAGGCAACTGAACACATCTCAAGTCTAATCTGTTAACTTATCGGAAAACCCTGAATTCCTTTTGAGCCTCTGACGCGGAATGAAGAAGGGTAACAATCAGCTCCCTAACTTGGGAGACAAACCTGACCTGGTTATCGTTTTCCAACACGGGAACACAGTTTTACCTCTTGAGGTTGAACTGGCTCTGATTCGGCAAGAGGGCTACGGGTTGGGTGGATCCCCCGTGAGGGACCCACCCCGGGTGGCAGAGATGAGAATGACCAAGAGCTTCTTTCAATCTCAAGGCTGAGCTCCCCCGGAGGTCATATCCGAATTCGGGAGAGGGGGGCAGGCAAGGGCATGTGCGAAACGTTCCCAGGTCACCCTGCCATGGCCCCCACGTGACAACCACTGTTTGAGGGCCTTCCTACCTGCTCCTGGAGCTCCCAGGGGAGCAGGGAGATGGCTTTTACTTAAATGTTTTACTAACATTCGTTTTCTAGTCCTTTACCACCTCTCCCAAAGAAATGAGGCCACTGTCCCCAGATGAGGAATGAGGATCAGTGGTCTAGAAGGGAAAGTCAGATGGGTCCTGGCGTTTCTGGGAAAAAGCAGACTTCAAACTTACCTTCACAAAGTATTTCAGCTCTGATGGGATAATGAAGACGTCCGGGGTGACGGGCAGCTGCGCATAGGTGTAGAAATTCTCATAGTCAATGGCCATGTCTTCCTGGGGAGGGTAGAGTGGGTAGTAGCTACAGAGACAGAGAGAAACAGTAAGCAGTGACTGAGCCGGGGTCCCCTCTTCCCACATGGCCTCCGAGCTTTCACAGACTGTCTCTCCTGTTCCTCCCTGTGTTTGGGGGACAGAAGGCAGGCTTGTCATCACAGGGAGTAGTTCCCTGGTAGTGGCCCAAGGAAGGTGCTCGCAATCAAATCTGTCAGAGCACCGGACCCCAAAGCACACTCGTCCTGGTCAGATATTCCCACGAGTGAGCTCACCTTCTCTGGGTCAGGATGTGCTTGAGGATTCGGCTGAGTCTGTCTGAAGTTCCGGAAGCACTGGGGAAGCAAGAGAAGCAAGAAATGGAATGCAGAGCCTTGTTTCTCAGCCCCTGTGTCTCTTTGGGGAGGACCTGAGGATTCGATAAACCGGGGAGAAGCTACATGGCCCACACACAGTGATGAGAGGGTGCCTCTGGGGAAGTCGAAAGACCCCCCGACAAAGAGCTCGGTCTGTTCCCACCTGAGAAGGGGAGCAGGCCACCGGGCTGCGACGGGAAAGAGCAGGCATCCCAGGTGATCAAGACCACGGCAGGCTGTTGGCTAAAACTTCAGTGTGCAAGAATGGGCAAGGAGTGCACCAGCAAGCAGCGAGTGTGCTGTCAGGCTGACCCTTGCCCCTCAGACCTCAGCCAACAAGCACACACCCAGCTCGCCTAACACATGCATTGCTTCACACTCCTCCCAGCGATGGGGGACCTGCTGGACCTGCATCAGCAGGCAGGCTAGGTCTGATTCTCTGCAGACCGACACCCTGCTGAGTAGCTCGGCAGTTCATCCTCTAGGAGCAGGGACACCCAGTCCTGTTTAGGTCGCGAGTGTGGGAGGTGAAGAAAAGGAGATGAACCTCTAGGATTAAAAACAAAGTGCAAAGACACATGGCCCTGGTTCTTTGGGGTCTCCAACACTGTACAGACCAGTGCTAGCAGAAACAGATGTATCCCGTTGCTCCCGTTGGGAACAGAGAAACTCGAATGGCCAAAGGGTCTGGCACAAAGGGCTGCTCTAAGGACTTCCCAGTTAAGGCTCTGCCAAGCAGCCCCTTGATTTTCTTGGTGGAAGAAAGGCCCAGGGTCCAGAGCGCCAGTGTCCTGCCTGCTGGACCAGAACTGCTTCCCACCTACTGATCTCCTCGGCTCCCATGTGGAACAGCAGATCCGTGGACGTCAGGCCAAAGATCACTCCATTTACGGAGAGGCTGCAGGGCTCAGACACGAACTGCACTCGCTACAACAAGAAGGGGTGAGACAAGCATTTGTGCACCAAAGCTAGAATCTTCTTCCCCATGAAAGTGGGGGGGGGGTCTCCCAGGGGAGGAGAGACCACTGAAAGGGGGGCCAAACCAATAGACAGTAAATCATAAATACATCTGTCTGTTAAAGAAAGCTGCTTAAGATTCAGGCCCTATCCATGCCCCCAGAAGGCTTCTCCACCCTCCACTCAGGGGCCAGAGCGGGAATGCGGTACCTTTCTGTCATCTCGAGGCAGATCGGAGTAGCTGAAAGGTGGCTGCGGGTACACGGGCTCGCGGTGCACGTCCCTCACGGATGGGACAAAGACGAGGTGGGAGCCAGAGCTACTTCGTCCAAAAACCATCAGAAGAGGGAGAAAAATGAGCGCATTCGAGTTAGAACAGCTGGACGACAGACTGAAAATATCAGGGCTTGAGACAAGAGCCTCCATCCAGAGAGGAATTTCCGAACCGAATTCTATGAGGAGAGGTGCTGTTTCCCATGGGACACTGCGAGCAAAAGACACCTTGTTCTCACTTCCACACATCTACCTCAACGAGGCTCAGGTCACCCGGGATGTGCTTTGTCCTGGCTCCATGTGGTGTTCCACCAGGGAGAGGACGGGACTATTTGGTAGGAAAGGAGGAGCAGAAATTGGGAAATAGAAAAATCTAGAAAGACAAGGTTCTGACCAAAGAACCAGAGACGTGCAGCCAGATACAAAACCAAAGTTCTGACTTCACACTATGCACACAGATGGGCCGTACAGGCATTGGTCTCCCTGACCAGGGGCTCTTGCCCAGGGAGAGACCAGCCATGACCGGACCCTCACACTGCCTTCTCGCGTAAAGGGTCAAACCGCAGCCTCCTACCAGAACACTGGGTCCTACGTACAACAACAGACAGACACACCTTCCGAGGGACGGGGAAGAGCGCACCTGGCCTCTCTCCGAGGCCCTTCCCTCTCGCATAGGGAAGCGATGCCCCAAGTTTTTCTCAGCAGACTGTCTTGCAAGAGTGACAGGGCTATTTAACAGCAACAGGAAAAACAGATTTCCTTTGATGGAGGCAGAAGGGGAATCTCTAGGGTACAACATGTAAGCGAAGAAAAACCTTTAACTTGAGGACCCAACTGTTTATCCTCAGCCACACAAAAGAGGAAAGGAAAAAAAAAAAATCCCGTTTCCTTGGTTCCCTCAGCTGTGCTCGGCAGAGGGGCCTATTACAAACCACACAGGCGCAGTGTCCCTTTGAGGGCATGTTTAAAACCCCCCACCAGCGCTCGCTGTCAGCTCCCTCTCTTGCTTGAAATCTATGGCCTTCCCAGACGCAGCTGCCTTTCCCATGGGATAAAGGTACTGGTGACTGTTGTCACATCTGGCACTTGTCTGTCATAGCTGCTCAGAGCGTGAACTGAGACTTGTGCAACAGAAAACCAGGATCTTGAGACCTCTCTGCACATTAGTTACAGTCTCTGTGACACAGATTAAGTACACGATCAGTGCCCGTAGCCAGGGCTGACCCGCCCGGGACTACCTGTGCTCCAGACCCCACGGGCTCAGTCTGTGATGGACACAAAGGGCGGAGGTGCCGCTGGCCACGGTTAAAGGGGTGGAGCCGCTGTTTCAGCGAAGGTGCTGGAAGGGCAATGGTTAAGGAGGAAACAGCCCTCCTGCTCATGGCTATGAAGTGGCTGTAGGGGGAGGGATCTGAAAGAAAATTCCAACTATGCCGAGCATTGCACAACCTCGTGCATCACGGTGGGAGGGTCCCCGCAGCCGCTCCCTCTGCGGCTCTGCTGCTCTGCTCTGTGGACAGGGCGCTTCCGCGAGTTCTGGCTTTTACTGATAAATCAGCTTTGTGCTCTGCACGTCTGATCTCTCAGGAATAAAAATAAACCACCCCCCAGCACGGACCGCTCATATACTGTTTTGGGGAGGGCAGGGCAGCTCCCCCTGCCCCGAGGCGCACACTGGCTGCAGAAGAAAGTGCCTGGCAGCGCTGGGCGCTCACCCCACAGTAACAATGCCCAGTTTGTTCTTTGTTTGTCCCACTGCTGTCACCACCACATGGGGCAAGGAACCAAAAACAGAACCCAATGTCGCACTGAGAGCACCCCGCCTGCTGGGGCACGGCTTTGAGGTCCCTGTCCATCCCCAGGGGACCCGACCCAACAGGGACACCAGCGCTGCTCCTGGCAGTTGGGGTGGGGAGGGGTATCTCTGAGGGGCACTAGGTACTCCCCAGGTCTGGCCTGCGTCACGACAAACGACAGCGTGGGAGGCAAGAGGCACCTGGATTAACTTCATTTGGGGGGGTAGTGGGGAAGGGGCAGACCCAGGCGCAGGCCGAGTCCCCTGACTCCCAGGTAAGTTAGGGGGTGCTTCTCCCCAGTCCCTGAGGCCTGCCAGACCGGCCCTGCTGCCGATACAAGAAGGTAGTATTACGACTAATCGACTCTGGGATCAGTTCTCACTGTGAATGGGCGGAAGATTATACATCTTGTTTTAAAAACCACCTTTGTTATAGACTTATTTTTAAAAGCTTAGCCTCAGGAATGTTTATTTTCTATGAGCTCAGCCGCAGGCAAGCAAATCCCTAGAGGAGAAGATCCATCACCTATACCAATTCCTTTCAAACCCCGGCCCTGGAGGAAGAGGGGCAGGAAGTGAGGATGTTAGCTTCCTGAATAACTTCCTACTTGTAGTTCAAGACTCTTCCAGGAATAGTGCCTTTTCTCTCAAATTAGAATTGCGCATCTCTCCTCACAGTTCCTGCCCCTTGGTCTATGGCAAGGATCCAAGATCTCCTCTCCGCGCCCCCAAGTTTCTACCACGGCCTGCTCGGCCGTCCGCAGCGTCCCGTGAAACGTGGGGCAGCTCTGACTCTGGGGAAGGACTTGGGCTCACCCCAAAACAATCACTCAAGCTTCGAGATGTTTGGGGCCCCCAGGGATTTCGTTGGGGAACTCATCAAACACTTCTCAGAATCAGCCGGGAAGATTCCCAGGGAATAGGAGTTTATACAAAAGGGAGTGAGAAAAGAGAGGAAGTAAAGGGCAAGCAAGGGAAGAGCGAAAGTCTTCGCAGCCTTTTCCTGTCAAGTGTGTTTATCTTTGTATTTCAGAGACGCCTCTTAACCCGGTGTCGGTGCGCTTGGGAGTCAAGAGGTGGATCTGATCTCTGGAGTTCAAAAGGATAAAAGGACACGAGCTACCATTACTTCCTGCCCTGGAGAAACCGGGCAGCGTAAGGTTCTGTCCAACAGTCTGAATTCTGACCTGCGCGTCCCTTCAATAATTGTCCGCAGACACTGCTTGAAAATATCTTCAAATGGACTTGTGAGCAGGCAGTTCTGCAAGAGAAGGAAGGAGACCGATTCAGAGAGCAGACGCTGGCCTTTATTCACTGGCCTAGCATGCTGAACGACCCCGGGGGCCAGCTGTTGAGCGAGGAGCTGGAGGACAGAGTACGATGAAAGACACATGTTGGGGCGCCTGGGTGGCTCAGTCGTTAAGTGTCTGCCTTTGGCTCAGGTCATGATCCCAGGGTCCTGGGATCGAGCCCCGCATCGGGCTCCCTGCTCCGCGGGAAGCCTGCTTCTCCCTCTCCCACTCCCCCTGCTTGTGTTCCCTCTGTCAAATAAATAAATAAAAAATCTTGGGGCGCCTGGGTGGCTCAGTTGGTTAAGCAACTGCCTTCGGCTCGGGTCGTGATCCTGGAGTCCCAGGATAGAGTCCCGCATCGGGCTCCCTGCTCAGGCAGGAGTCTGCTTCTCCCTCTGACCCTCCTCCCTCTCATGCTCTCTGTCTCTCATTGTCTCTCTCTCAAATAAATAAATAAAATCTTTAAAAAAAAAAAAAAAAGAAAGACACATGTTCGTGGTCTCTGTCCTCAAGGAGCAGACTCTGTTTGGGGACAGGAAAGGGGATGGCGGAGGAATTCATCCTCTAGAATGTAAGCTGAGAGTAAAAGCAAGAGCATTCTGCAATCCTTTCTGTGGAAGGTACAATATCCTGAGACAAAGGGTAGGAGGCACCGACTCTCAGCCAGAGATGTCCTGAGAAGGGCCTTTTGTGTTTTCTGCATCAAAGGACAGCAAGACGTGGGTCCTGGAGTCACAGACACCTGCGCCTGCGCGAGCGGGCTCGTGCCTTAGCACCGAGCCTCACAGGGGGACACCAGACTCACAGACGTGCACTTCCCTCCTCCAGCTTCCAAATGGCCTTGTATTCTGGTGACATGAAGCCTTCACATATTTACAAAAATGCCCTGCTACAATGTTTTTCTGATTAGCCACAGGGATTAATTTAGGTTTGTTACAAATGCAGCATAAAGTCCAAAATATGGAAACAAGAGCGAGGGCTCAACTTGATGCAGGTATCTGGCACTTTTCCTTCCTGGCCCCTGTCACTTACCTCCACCTGTTCGTGCTTAGCATCCAGGAAAGGTCCAAACTGCAAATAAGAGAAACAAAGGTATCAGAACCACACGTGTCCATGAGCGCCTTCACACACCCTCTCCTAGCAGTTCTCTGCCCAGGGCTCATCTGTCCCTCCAGGTAGCAGATGGGGTGGGAGTACCCAGCCAATATCACAGGCAAAGGCTGTGACCCTGGATGGAGGGAGGCCGCCAAGGCCCCCTACCCAGGTGTACTGCGTCCTACAACACTGGGCCTTTCTTTAAAAAAACTTTATTTGAGAGAGAGAGGGAGAGAGGGAGAGAGGGAGAGAGAGAGAGAGACAGAGAGAGAGAGAGCAGAGGGGGAGGGAGAGAGAATCTGAAGCAGACTCCATGCTCAGTGCGGAGCCTGACTCGGGACTCGATCCCATGACCGTGAAATTGTGACCTGAGCTGAAACCGAGTCAGACACTTAACTGACTGAGCCACCCAGGCGCCCCTGGATCTTTTTCTAAGGTCTCCTCCCCAGTTTTCCCATTGGTGCCTCCCCCAGTGAAGCTGTCCCAGGGCTTCCTACCAGGATGCAGACATCAGGCTGATCGCGGTTGATGATGGCAATCAGATCGAGCAGGGGATCGTAGGTGATGCTGTCGGATGTGGTGTATGGCCCACAGGCCACCAGGACCATGTGTTGCTCAAAATCTAAGACAGAAAGGATCACAAAGTATTGATCAGAAGATAATGGGATGGTAGGAGAAAGGGCAATTAGGGAAAAACGCCACAGGATTCAATTAATTAAGAGTCTCCCTAAGTGTAGAACTCTGGGAATCCAAGATCTCATCCCCATCCTCAAAGAATACTCCCTCAGCTGCTAGAGACAGGGAAGAATGTGAATAACGAGGGGGTGACAGGCAGTTTGCTAGCAGCACACTGAGCAATGGGAGAAAGCAGCAATCAGGAAAGACCTGATCAAGGTGAGATTTGCTCATGCCTTTCCCCTAGTTATTTTTATTGTGATGAAACACAAACAACATAAAATTTACCACTGTAACCATTTTTAAGCATACATTTTAGTGGCATTAAATAAATACAGAACTGTGCAATCATCACCGCCATCCATTCCCAGAACTCTTTTCCTCTTGTCAAACCGAAACTCTTGTCCCCATTAAACACGAGCCCCCCCTCCCCCAGGCCCTGGCCACCACCATTCTATTGTCTGTCTCTAGGGTTCTGGCTACTCTAAGTATGTAAGTGGAATCATACACTATTTCACTTTGCTTATGCTTGTAAGTAGAATTTCCCGGGAGCAAGGGCAAGACAGGGTCCTGGAGAGTGTGCGGTTTGAGGGAACATCTGTGTTCCAGTGTGACTGGAGAACGTGGTCTGGTGAGGAGTCCAGAAAGACGGGCTGGGTGTGAGGCTTGACCTGGGATTCCTGTGTGAGGGGTAGGGAGGTGTGATGTTTGGCCACCTGTCTTGCACTGCCTTTTTCCTCACAGAATCGGCTTTCCTTTGGGAGAGCCAGCCCTCTCCTCCACAAGGCAGTCCGGGGGGCTATAAATCAGGTGCAGTGTCGTCCCCTAGCTAAGAGGCAGGCGTGTGACCAGTTTGAGCCATCCACACTCTCCTCCCTGGTAATGGAACCTCGAGGTGAATCATTTAAGAACAGAAAAAAGGGTGGAGCTCATGTATTCCAGCCAGAGGTAACTGGATGAGATAGTTGGGGAATTTCTGCTAGCTGGACACCTAGAGTTGTGAGGTCCTTATCTGCCTTTGAGTCTGCATTTCTAGCTCCCTGTCCTTGCTGTGAGCTAGCTGGATTTTCCCTAACAAATTCTCTTTTTCTTAAGTTAGTCTGAAGCAGTTTCTGTAGCTTATGCCAAAAAACCCCAAAGATCTCTGACTTATCATGTAGTTGTATTAGTTTCCTGTGGCTGCTATGAAAAATTATCACAACCTCAGTGGCTGAAAACAAACATGTATTTATGATTATGGTTCTGGAATTCAGAAGTCCTAAAATCAAGGTTTTGGCAGGGCTGCATTCCTTCTGGAGGCAGGAGGAGAGATGTCTCCTTGCCTTTTCCAGCTTCTAGAAGCCACCTGCATGTCTTGGCTCATGACCCCTCCTCCATCTTCCCAGCCAGCAGCCTACCATTTCTATCTTTGATGCAGATCCTTCTGCCCTCCCCCTTATAAAGACCCTTGTGATCACACTGGGCCCACCTGGACAATCCAGGATAATCCCCATGTCAGGATTCTTAACTGAAGGACACCTTCGAAGTTCCTTCTGCCATATAAAATAACCTAGTCCTCCGTCGTAGGGATTAGGCCGTTACTTGTCCACCAGAGCAGGAACACCATGGAGCGAGATCGAGAGTTCAGGGAGAAGAGTCTGTTTCATGCAATGCTAGGGCAGGGGACAGAGTTAAATCTGGTTCTGAGGAGCCTCACAGGAGAGGTAAACCCTGGAGGAAAGCAAGTGCCAGGAGAGGAGGGCCCACTTCTCATTTCGTGTCTCCCTGAGTGTCTAGCTCAGTACCTTGGTCAAAAATGTTAATAACTTATTCCACTGCTTCTGGAGGCTTCCCTGGCACACAGCTCAGGCTCTGGGCATCTCAGCCACATCAATTTCATCCCACCACCTGAAGCGGATCTAATACCCCCACGCTCCTCTTGTTGCCAGCAACATGGACCTTCTGATGCAATGTGCAATGTCATAAACTCCTAAATTTCATTCCTCATTCTAGGTCACCGCCCAGAATGACCTCATCACACACCGTTACTGTGCATATGGAGTGCTGACAATACCCTAGAGTCGGCCATCTCACTGCGAGTCCTCAACAGTCTTCTGCTTTGCTTTAAAAAACGCTTTGAATTATTTTGAAGCAGTCTGTTAAAATTTCTTTTTGTCCTTTCCCATCTAGGTTAGTTACCAAATAACTCTAGGCTTCCTTAGAAATTTGTCTAACTTTTTATTTATTTTTATTTTTTTAAAGATTTTATTTATTTGAGAGAGACAATGTGAGAGAGCACATGAGAGGGGGGAGGGTCAGAGGGAGAAGCAGACTTCCTGCCGAGCAGGGACCCCGATGCGGGACTCGATCCGGGACTCCAGGATCATGACCTGAGCCGAAGGCAGTCGCTTAACCAACTGAGCCACCCAGGCGCCCTGTCTAACTTTTTAAAGAAAGATTTTATTTATTTGAGAGAGAGAGAGCGTGAGCGCAGTGGGGAGGGGCAGTGCCAGAGGAAGAGGGAGAAGCAGACTCTCGCTGAATGGGGACCCTAAGATCATGACTCAAGCTGAGGGCAGACACTTAACCGACTGAGCCACCCAGGTGCCCCAGAAATTTGTCTAACTTTTTAATAAGATTTTATTTTGGAATAACTTTAGAAATGTAGGAAAGCTGCAAAGATAATACCAAGTTCTTGTATATATACCCTTCCCCCAGCGTCCCCGAATGCCGGCACCCTGCCTCACTAGGGTGCATTTGTCAAAATGAATCCAGGGGCACCCGGGTGGCTCGGTCGGTTAAGTGTCTGACTCTTGATTTCAGCTCAGGTCATGATCTCAGGATTGTGAGATCAAGCTGTATGGGGCGTGCCTTCTGCCCAGCCCCCTCACCCCGTGTACACGCTATCTAAAATAAATAAATCAATCTTCAAAAAACAAAACAAAGGAATTAATGCTGGCTTATTATTGTTAACTCCTAACTATTTGGGGTTCACTAGCTTTTCCACTAATGTCCCTTTTCTCTTCCAGGATCCCATCCAGGACACCACAGTGCATTGAAAGAAACTATTCCTATTTTGCCTTTTATAAAGTAACTTCCAGATACAGATGGCATGCCTCATATGTAGCCAGAACCCAGGTGGTCACGCTCAGTGGGCTCAGACCCTGGCCTTCCACCAAGGGCCTGTAAAGCCACCCATCTGTTGTCCTCCCTCGCCTCCACCGGGGTGCTCCCAGGCGGCTTTGGCAGCTTTCTTGTGGCCTGAGGAACCTGGACGACCCTCATCCACCATCCTCACTGTTAGCAAAACAATGCTTGAACCCAAACTTACCTCCATCCTCTTTGGTGGGCTGATAAAATGGAAGTGGCACACCCTTAAAAACAGGAGAAAAACTAAACTGAGTTCTTGGTTAAAACAAAGGTGCGGGTGGAACCTGAACAAGAGTGGGGAACCACAGCTTCGGCAAGTGGGGAGGGAGGGTGGTGGGGGAGGGCTGAGATGCAAAAGGAAGAAAGCAGCCTCAGTCTTGCTCCCTGGAGCTAAAAGCTCACAGAACGGATGGTACCTCTATGGCACCAGAGCAGCAAAGAAACCCCGGTAATGGGAGGTCATGGCTAAACTCATAACACCCAGCAAAAGGTGGGAGAACACGGGGGCCTGAAGGACAGTATCCTAGGCAAGGACCTGAGAGCAGGGAATCTGCTACTTTTGCTTGCGTTATTTGCAAATCTGTGGAGGACTATCGCCTAAAGCAGGGGTAGGTAAACTAGGGCCTGTGGGCCCGATCCGGCTACTGCCTGCTTTCACGAATCCAGCCACACTCATTGGTTTGCAGGCTGTCAACGGCACTTCTGAGCCACAATGGCCGAGTCATCGTGACAGAGACCGTATGGCCTGTAAAGCCTCAAGTATTTACTGTACGGCCCTTTACAGAAATGGTTTGCAAGGGGGCCCAGAGGCGGCTTCCCATTCTGTAGCTAGAGAATTGAGAAGCAAATAAATAGGTTCTCCTGAGTTTCCAGGACAGACAGAACGGCACATACTGTGTCTGCAGCAAAGCAGGAGGGAAGATGGGGCAACTGCCGTCGTACCTCATAGAGTTTGGTGGCAATAAATCTTCTACCAGTCGTGTTGATTCCTTCCATAACTACAACCTGAAGGACAAGAAGCAGAACGGGAGATGAACAAGGGATCGGCAATAAAACTATTTTGATTAGTTAAAGTATTAAGTACTGGGGCACCTGGCCAGGTCAGTGGGGAGAACATGAGATTCTTGATCTTGGGGTCATGAGTTTGAGCCCCACGTCGGGGGTACTTCACTTAAAAAAAAAACAAAAAACAAAAAACATCTATTAAGTACTAAGTCCATCTATCTCATTTTGTAATTACAAACTTGGGGGTATTTTCTAGAAAACAAATTAAGGGGCTTGTGTTAGTAATAATAACTGTGCTCTATACAAATGATCTAATTTTTTGTAACAATCCTATGAGGTAAGAATTATTATTCCCATTTTAGAGATGAAGACACGCTGGCTTCGAGATGATAAGGAACCTGGCCAGAGTGACACTCCCTGCTGGGGTGGAGCTGGAGGCTGAACCGGGCAGCAGGTCCGAGAGCTGAGGTCAGAGCATTCAGGGAAAGCTGGAATCCCCACACCGCTGTCTGCTCTAGAGCCGGTGCTCCCGCCACACCTCGTGCAAGTAGGAGGCAGCCAGCGATGAGATGCTCATCCTGCCGCCGCCCACCACACACGCTATAGGGCAAACAGCATGTGTGCAGCCCGTCTCACCTGTCCGGGAAACAGAGAATATTCTTTGAGCTCAGATAAATTCACTGGAATCTGAGCCCCCGAGGAATGTTCCCGGTCTCCTTCAAGAATCACTGACTTGCTGTTCAGCTTCCCGTTGGTGTCACAGCCAATCTGGCCCAGCAGAGTAACAGGCTCCTACCGAAGGTGTAACATACGAACGACAGTCTTGGGGACAGGAGCTCAAAATCTGGGGTCAACAGAATGAACAGCGAAGCAAATCCCAAGCAGGAAAGATTTTTTTGGCAGGGGCATCATATTGACAAGTATCATCAGTGACTCTCAGGGCATCTGGTCTGCCCACCCACCCAATGCTTGAGCCCCTCTAAGTGGTCATCTAAGCTTGGGAATCTCTAGTGAAGGCAAACTTGGTTCCTGCACCCCAAGGCAGCCCACTGCATCTCTGGATAGTTTCAACCATTAATAGCTCACATCTACTGAGCTTAGTGAATACCAGGCATTGTTCTAAAGGTTTACGTGTATTAACTTGTTTAATCCTCACAATGATGGTGAAGTGGATACTATTATTGAACCCACTTTACGAAAGAGAAAAATCAGCAACAGGTTACATAATTTAGTTAAGGTCAAAAAGTGGGTCAAGCCTGGGTTTGAAGTTTGGCTCCAGAGCCAGATCCTTAACCACACACCATATTGTCTCTTAACAGGAAGTTCTTAAATTGAGCTGAAATTTCTCTCCCTGTGGCTTCCTCTGTCCTGTTCCCATTACTGGGGGCAGTCTGAGGAAGTCTAATCTTTCCCCACAAGACTGTGCATCCCTGCCTCCCCTCTACTTCTTCCTCCCAATTCCTCCCAAACTTCCTTATATGACATAGTTTTGCATTCTTCCCCAACTGGTCAATCTTCTCTGAATGCAAACAATGACAGACGTGCCTTAAGGAATCTTCTAGAACACATTTCCCCTTAGATTAAAAAATGTTTCGGAGAGAAAGCACTGGAACATATGCCAGATTAAACCACAATTAAAGATACTACTTGCAACAGTTGATCCATAAGGACAGAGACTATGGGTCACCATTCCTAGAAACCCTGTCCTTGCTGTTGTCCTCATATCCTGATCACTGAACACTTCTATTTGTGGGAAATCTCCAGGGGGCTACGTGCCTCACCACTAAAAAGGAAAAGGCCTCAGTCTTTGCTTATGTGCAAGACCCTAATCCAAGTGCAAAGAAAATGACCATCTCTGGTCACAAAACCAGAAAGCACTTCTCAGTCTTTCTTCAGAAGGATCCACGTTATCAAATTCAACCAAGACAGATGTTCTAACTAGAATGTAGACAAGAAGTAAAAAAGGAAGCAAGGATGCCTTTTTACCATCAGTTTAAAAATACAATATTAATTAGGAAGGACTATTAGAATAATTCTTACTTGAGCTGGGACCAGAACAGGAGTAAAAGCCTCAATCTTGTAATGTTCCTTGAGTTCACTGCCAAGTTCCTCTATCTTACAGGTCAGAACTGAAAGCCCAGAGGGGAAAAAGTACTGTGTTTAGTAGGACATTTCACTTGTCAAGAGGAAAAGATACAGCGCATCAAAAATATTGAAGTCAGTCATTTTACAGAAGCAGGAGGGTGCCCAGGACCTCTTTCTAAAGCCCTAGACAATCTCCCAATATTTGGTGGCTGAAATTTGGCCACAGATCATGTGGCACAATCCCTGAGAGTCAGCACGAATGTCCACAACCCAGCCTTCCTTTCATTCTGGCCATCAGTGAGGTTTAGGGGGAGTCAAGTGCAATGTGGAGAGTCTTCCATTCTTTATAAGGAAGAAACCATAAATATCTGACTTTCACTGGCTTCCTCTACACAGTTCAAACGGCTGTCACTGGGAAATGGTTATGTGCTTTTTCTTTAGGGAAGCGAAGTGACTTGGCAGAATTGCTGAGAGCATCACCTCATGTCCCTCCACTGCTAGGGGTACCCAGAGGACATCTACCAACTTCTGTATTCAAAGGCAACCTCGGAACTTGTTCTACCAGCCTAGCTGAAGCTTTGTTACTTACTCTACACCCTTCCAGGTGGTTTTATATTTTCCAGAATTGCAAAGAGAAAAACAACTACCGTCTCGAATATCTGGAAGCTTCTGAAACATTGATTTGTAGCTCCCGGTGAGTGACTCTGGACCCCCTAAGACCTTCAGGCTGATGTCACCGGCTCCTCCTCTTCCAGACCAAGACACACCCTGTGCTGAGCCGAAGGAGGTAACTACTTCTCCTCGGTTATTTCTCGAGTTGTATTTCTGAGAGGGAGTAGCACTGATTGGAAGCAAAACAGATACACATTACTGTATTCCTATCTGAAGAGAGAAATGAATAAAATGAGGTTACCTTTTGGAAATGGGGACTGGAGAAACGTCAAGCTGGCCTCACAATTTATAAATCTAATCAGCTTAATGGGGTTGGACATACCCGACCTTCAAGGAATTTCAGGAATGAGGGTAAGTTTAGAGACACAGACATATTTTAAAAGGTTTTCTCCTGGCTTACAACTAAACAAAGCAAAACCAAACCAAACTCTGGATTAATTAAAAAGTGGGTTTCAAGTACCACTTTCTTTTCTTTCTTATAACTTTTTAAAAGATTTTTTATTTATTTGTGAGAGAGAGAGAGAGAACAAGCAGGGGAGGGGCAGAGGCAGACTCTCCAATGAGCAGGGAGCCCGATGTGGGGCTCGATCCCAGGACCCTGAGATCATGACCTGAGCTGAAGGCAGATGCTTAACAACTGAGCCAATCAGACGTCCCTCTTACAATTTTTTTTTTTTTTAGCACTTATTAGAATACCACTAGAGCCTGGCTGTGGATAAGCCCAAAACCGCTGTCCATCTATAGCACCTCACAACACAGTTCAAGGTAGACACCACAATAAAATGAAGTTAAAAGGAATTCATCAGCTCTCTCCCGTGTGTGTGCAGGTGGAGACCTAATGAATTCAAGTCAGCTGGTGAACAAACATTCCCATTCTCCGAGGCTCAACTGACACGTTCTCATATTTCCACGCGCTGCCTGGTAAACAAGAACACGAACATTGCCGAGCTCCTTGGAAGGCAGTGCGGGCCTCTAATCCTCTGGGTGGGAACACAGCTTCCGGAGAGGTCGCTTTCAAACAGTCTGCGCTTTAGGCACCGAAGCTTTGCAGGAACCAGTTTTACGTGGGTAATACTGCAACTTCTTCCCACAGAGGCTACGGAAAATGAGCTCAATTAATGATCTTGATCTCCGCGCTGCCTCTACCTGAATAATTGAGAAGTTACTTTCATAAATTACAGAACCAGCTTCTGATGTCAGCTTTATTAGCGTGCATTAAAAAATGCCGAGGCAGCATACCGCCGGCTTCTCTGAGCTCCTCCGCGCGCAGCTCCATGGGACAGCGGTTACAGCCGGCCCTTTAGTGCAGTGACGCTTCGGGGGACTGCTTATTTAGAGTGTAGCTGCTGTCATGGTGCTGGCTCAGCTGGTGAGAACCGTCTCTACCCATCAAGTTTCAAAGATGCCCTTGTACGTCTAGAAAGCTCGCTTCCCAAATCAGTTTGAGAACTCCTGAAAGCAGCAGTGGACTACGCTAGAGAAACTGTCCTTCGGAGTCCCGTGGTCGCTCACCTGGAGTGACTGCTGTCACCTCCTTTCTCAAGCGACAGAGCTGGACAATCTTAAGCTCTGCTCCGTCTACAAGGGATCCACAGTACAGGCAGTTCGTATTTCCCTAAATGGTGAACGTGACGGATCCTTAGCCTCATCCTGACCCGGCAGCACCAAGCCTTTCTTCTACTCGGCAGGGCCCTGGCCAATGGAATTCTCTAATAGGAGACACGCCATTTACGGATTTCAAAAAAATCACATGTGATCTTTGTGGATTTACGTGCAGATGTGGCAGCAGGGATAAAAATGCCAATTAAGTCTGTGTAGATTCACAGTGACACGCAAACTCTGAGAAACTAGTTGTAACCTGAGAGAGGAACAATAAACAGGTTATACAACAGGATGAACACAGATACGTACTATTCTTTTTATAAAATAGATACTGGGGACGCCTGGGTGGCTCAGTTGTTAAGCATCTGCCTTCGGCTCAGGTCATGATCCCAGGGTCCTGGAATCGAGCCCCGCATCAGGCTCCCTGCTCAGCGGGGAGTCTGCTTCTCCCTCTGCCTGCCACTCCCCCTGCCTGTGCTCTCTCTCTGACAAATATGTAAATAAAATCCTAAAAAAAAAAAAAAATAGATACTACAGATGAAGAGAAGAAAAAGGAGAAGAAGAAACCCAACAACACCAAAACTAACAGAGGCAGGTGGAAGCCTATTTGTCTCTATTGGCAAGACTCCTGAGACTCGCGGACTTCTGAATAGACAGGTTGTTTTCTGGAGAAGGTATCTGCTCCTGACCTAGGAAATGAGCCCCAGAAAAGTGGGTGGAAAGTGAGTTTCCTTAACTACTGGAAGACACGGTAATTTTCCACACAGGAAGAGAAGGCAGGGAGGGCAGAGAGCAATAGGCTCTCAAGCTAGGCACCACAGAGGTACACACCCACCCGTATTGAGTCTGTCACTCTGGAGGGTCAGCCCCCTCACAACCACAGAAAGGGGAGGGCAGGCCTGCTGTCCGGCAGCTGGATTCATTCTGATCTGTACCTTGGAGAGAAACTGGATGGTGAGAGGAGTTGATGGGGGCTCCGAGTAGACACAGTCCTTTTTGTTAGGGGGGTTTCTGGGGTGGTGATAGCTCGCTTCTGAGAACCCTAGGAACAAAACAGAAAACAAGATCCCAGTCACTGTAGACCCAAGTTGCTACCTGACGGTATAGCCCCTTAGGAAGAAAAGCACGGTGCCCAAGTGAAGGGCACAAGGTAGGGTTGGGCTGGTTCCCTTCTTAAGGCCCCATCTCCAAGCATAATCCCGTAGAGAAATCTTGAGCAGCTATCACCAAATCCATTGGAATCCTGTCCCCATTTTGAAGGCAATTATGAAAAAGTATCAACATTTCCCAGAAATGACTGCCAAGCAGGCAATCTGTCCTATCAAACTGTTCACGTGGTCTCTTTCTTTCCCCACCCCTTTGCTTTAGAACAGCTGGGAGTTTTGACCTGTGCAGACACATTTTCCTGAGAAGGGATGGGACCACATTACTACTCATTTTGGCAAAGTCCCCTGCACGTTTTCAAAATTAGAGAAAAGAAGGGCTCCAGGCAGATAACATGGTTGAACTTAGTCTATTTAGCAAATGCCTCACTGATGGTCACTTCTGTTCTCTGGCTTTCGCTCATCAGCAAGAATCCAAAGGTATGCCCAGGATGGAGGATGAGACCCAAGGCTCACAGACCTATTGCTCCCCAGAGTCTAGGATAGCTGACTGTGGCAGAGGAGAGATAAAATCTTTGCCGGGACCGCAACGAGGAGGCCAGCTGGTCTGCAGAGGATTCCCTGCCCTTGGGCTCCTCCTGGCTGCGCACCGAAGTTATGCCACCACAGCTGCCTGCTGGTGACAACTGGGGACGAACACAAGAGAACAGATGCAGGAAAGACCATCAAGTAGCCGGGACGGAAATTAGGTTTTAAAAAGACCCTGATGCTACTGCTCTTATACAATAACCATTTTTTAATACTCCTTTCTGGTATTTTCATATTTTTCCAACTTAAAAAATATATAAATTCTAATATTTACAATCTTAGTTTAAATATAAACCTTTATTTGAATATTACATATACTGATTTTTTTCACGCTGTATTAACTATGAACATTTTCCAACATCCCCACAACCTTTGTCCTTTTTAGTAGCTGTGATTAAATTGATACATAATAGCTGACGTAACTACTTCTCTACTGCTGGATGGATGGGATGCTTGTAATTTTGGGTGATTATAAATAACGCTGACATGCCCATCTTTACACAGATAGCTTCTCCCATAATTTGGATTATTTCCTTAGGAGAGATTCTGACTAGGGATAAATACTGGGCCAAAGGATGGATAAGATTTTATGGTTTTGGTATATTTTCTCAAACGACTCTTGTAATCCACAGGGGCTGTCGAACTCTAGGGCCAAGGTTGTGTGGGGGTATTTCAAGACAAAGACAGTCCGTCTCCCAGGACATGGCAAGAGGATGGCACATTGGGAGACAGGGCAGTTTCATGGCCCTTGTCCTCAGCCCTTGCAGCGAAACCCAATGGTGTCAACAGACCAACTCGTTACGCTTCTCAGGGATGTGCTCACTCTAACCACGCTCCTGAGATTTGCTATTAACGCTGCATGCCTGTTCATTTGCAGTGAGAAATACAGTGACCGAGGATACCATATTCTCATATCCTGGTGTAAGCACATTCTCATACCACACAGAAACCCAAATTATGGGCCAGGTTGCCAGTTTATTAATTTACTAGAAATATAACGTTGGAGGCATGGGAACTTCAAATCGGCAGGCTAACACATCCCCTCCGTGTCAGGCAGGACACGTGGAAAGCCAAATTATCACCAGGGGATTTATGGCGAGCGTGGAGGCAAAAGAGTAGCTGGCAACGTCACCAGGCAAATATTTAATAATGATCAGGCAAGGCCACAGGTACACCTGCCTCGGAGACCCCACAAGGGTCTGGCAACCTCACCGTGGCACTGTTTGTGAGGGAAAGGCCAACGTTCGGCCCCATGACTACTTTGTCGGGAGGCCACTGATGTATGGCCTAACGATGATCCAGCAGTTTCCACGTGATAGGTACTGTTCTAAGTATTTTACATTTCTCTAGGCCAGACCCACGTGGCGTCTCCTCTGAGCTTCAGACACGTATTTCATCTTGTTTGCTCATTTTAGTCCGACTCACTTAAGTCTGATTCTCTGGTCACGAACTGTGATTCATAACTGGGCCTCCTAAATACCTTCGTGGCAGGAATGGGAGTCCTCAGGATGGTATTTCCGTCATCGGAAGGGCATATACTTCCATAGGAAATCAAGTAAATTTGCATCTGACCTATGCATCAGTCTACCGAGAGCTGGATTACCACGAGTCAGTCCCCAAGAACATGATCGACTCTGAATATACAGACAAATCACAAATTCTGGACCTGTGAGGTTGTCAATCAGATCAACATGAGGCGGCCCCACTAGGTTCCGCAATCCTGGTTGATGCTGCTTAGGGAGCCAAGCAACCGTTCTTATTCAGAAGGTCTGCTCTTCAACAATGATTAATGTATCAGGCTCTGGGAAAACAGCAGCGAACACAGCAATGTTTCTGCCCTCAAGGAGCTTCTGTTCTCATAAGGAGGCAGACTGAAGCAAACAAGGAAATATATAACCTGTCTCATGGAAGTAAGTTCCACAGGGAAAAGAAAAGCAAGAGAAGAAAAGGAGGGAAAGAGGAGGGGTTTGCTCTTGTAGGCAGGTTTCTTCCCTCAGACAGGGGACAGAGGAGGTGGACACATGTGTGGTGTGTTTGAAGAGCAAGACCACCAGAGTGTGGAGGAGTGGGAATTGGACAAGGGAGCAGGGCAAACTCAGACAGACCCTCACACATCTTCTGAATGTTATCGGGGAAGATGGGAGAGCCAGTGGAGGGCTGTGAGCAGAAAAACCTGGCCTGACTTGCATTTGAAAGGAGCATGGCGCACTGTGGCTGCTATGTGAATTGCTCAGAGGCGGACAAAGCAGAAAGAAGCCAGGACAGGAAGCTGTCCCGCTCAATCAGGGGATGACAGTGCTGGGGACCTGGTGGTGAGTGGACAAGGTGAGAGGGCCGGGATTCCAGAAGGAGGGCTGACAGGACTGGTGGATGAGTTGGATGTGGAGCGTAAGAGAGAAGGCAGACTCAGGGAGGTCTCCAAGGTTCCTGGCCTGAGCGAACCCCAAAATGGAAGAACTTTTTAGTAAGATATGGGCTCTAGGACAGGAGCATCTCTAGGGGGAAAATCAAATGTTGATTTTACATCTCTTCAATTTTAAGCTAAGGAAAACTGCAGTATGTCCACATAATATGTTATGTGCACCTGTCTTGTGTCAGCAACTTCACAGGCCGTGTCTTTAGCTTTCCTGCTCTCCACAGGCACCCCTAAACGACTTACTTCTTTCTCACAATGTAACTCGACTTGGAAAAATTAAGGCTTACTCCATGTTTATGAACGTCTATAAATTAGAGCTTCTTGAGGGCAGAGCCCAGCCATGCCTGTTTCTTTCACCACCGTTCACCCAGCTAGTACAGTGTACAGTGTCCGGCCCATAGAAGCTGCTCAGTAAATGAACGGAAGCATCGGGACTTCAGAGATAAGGAAACTGCAGTTCAGAGGGATAAAACAACTCACCGAAGGTCACCTAGGTCTGCTGACTCAGGCTTTGAGGGCAATACTATCCCACTACCCTATCCTAGCCCTCATGCTGGGATCCAACACTGGAACTGGATCATTCAATTCTAGGACCTCCACCTATGCAACACTTTGCAACTTTTACGAAGAGTAATTATGTAGAAACCATTTATGAACATTTTATGATGTTTATGCTAATTGAAAAAAGCAGGATAGGTATATGGTTACAAGGACTACCATTACATAAACACAGCTATGCCTGTGACAGGAAAGGAAGATGTGTAAGTGGAAACATAGTAGGAACCGTATGGGTGGCTACTTTTTTTTTTTTTTTTTTAAATATTGTACTTTTTTTCTTTCTTTTTTCTTTTAAAGATTTTATTTATTTATTTGACAGAGAGAGAGAGAGAGACAGCAAGAGAGGGAATACAAGCAGGGGGAGTGGGAGAGGGAGAAGCAGGCTTCCTGCCGAGCAGAGAGCCCGATGTGGGGCTCGATCCCAGGACCCTGGGATCATGACCTGAGCCGAAGGCAGATTCTTAACAACTGAGCCACCCAGGCGCCCCTGGGTGGCTACTTTTTTAGAATTAAAAAAAAAAAAAATGATATTCATAGAAAGCAATCTCCAAACATATACTCACCTTAGAGGGTGTGGTGTAAGAGTTCAAGAGGCTCTCTTCTTCTTCCTCCACTTTGATTCTAAAAACAGTGTTCAAGAAAAACAGACTTCCACCCAAAATCTAAGGCAAGGGTTGATTAAATAAGAAACCTGAATAGTAGGTACTTTTTAATTTTTTTTATTTTTAAGATTTTATTTGTTTGACAGAGAGAGAGAATGTGAGAGAGGGAACACAAGCAGGCGGAGAGGGAGAAGCAGGCTTCCTGCTGAGCAGGGAGCCCGATGTGGGGCTCGATCCCAGGACACTGGGATCATGACCTGAGCCGAAGGCAGACGCTTAACGACTGAGCCACCCAGGCACCCCTGAATAGTAGGTACTTTTATTATTTGTTTTTAAATTACACAAATTACCAAATACAGCCCCTGGCTTTATATAAAGACCCCAGCAGGAAAGGATACAGCTCTTGGATGGAAACAATGTCTCTAGCTCCCGCGTGCCCACCATCCCTGGGCACTCTGGACAATTTTTTGCTCAGACACTGAGGAATAAAAGATAATGAAGATATTATTCCATAGTCAAGTAACAGAGGAGGTGTTTTCCACAGCCAAGAGGTAATAACAGGCATTCAAAATATAATCTAATATATAAAATTCCTCCAAGTAAGGATTAAGTTAAGATGATGCATGACAGGCTAAAAACGAAGAGTTATCCCATGACTGTCTGCAACCACTTAAATCTAACAACCCCACCAATGATTTGTTGAAGCCCTACCACTCGACATACACAGTTTTAGGTGATTTAGACCCACTCTCATTTAATTCTTACAATAACCATAAAAAAAAATAGGGGTTATTAGAACCACTAACATAAGAGGAAACGGAGGCTCAGGGACAGACATTATGTAGCCTGCCCAAGTGCACACTGGGACCAGAGTCCTGATCTGTTTCTAAAGCCCATACTCTTCTCACAATACATCACAACGCCTCCCCTCAAGAGCAGAAATGGGGAATTTCATTATTAGTTTCCTTATATTTTGTTCTTACCTCATGCTCAAAAGAGTTCAGGGTCTCTGAGGTGAGGCAACCTTTCCCTGTTCTGGTGCAGAAGGCTATAAGCTCAGCTACCATTCCCTCCTCGTCCTGTCCATACAGAATGCAGAGCTCCACCACTACAGGAAGGAAAAGTGAACAGGTAAGAACACAGTTCATTTCTTGCAGCTTTCCCCGTGAAAGGTGAAATCAATCTTCGATTTCTTCAGTCAATATTTCTTCAGCACCCACTAGTGCCAGGCACGGTTCCAGGCATGATAATATAGCAGTGAACAACACAGAGAAGAATCCTTGTCTCCATGAAGCTTACTACTGGAGACAGAAAACAAGGAAGTAAAATCTGTGGTATGTTAGATGGTTAAATGTGCTGTTTAGAAAAATAAAGCTGGGGGCGCCTGGATGGCTCAGTCCGGTAAGCATCTGCCTTCAGCTCAGGTCATGATCCCAGCATCCTGAGATGAGCCCCAGGTCGGGGTCCCTGCTCTGTGGGGAGTCTACTTCTCCCGCCCCTGCTCTTTTTTTTTACAGATTTTATTTATTTATTTGAGAGAGAGATTGTGAGAGAGAGAGAGAGCACGAGAGGGGGGAGAGTCAGAGGGAGAAGCAGACTCCCTGCCGAGCAGGGAGCCCAATGTGGGCTCGATCCTGGGACTCTGGGATCATGACCCGAGGCTAAGGCAGACGGTTAACCTTAATCGACTGAGCCACCCAGGCATCCCTCCCTCCCCCTGCTCGCTCTCTCCCTCTCAAATAAATAAAATCTTAAAAAAAATAAATAAATAAGATTTTAAAAAAAGAAAAATAAAGCTGGGGAAGGGATCAGGGGGTTGGGAGCAGGGGTTGGTAATTTTCAATACAATGATTAGGGAAGGCTTCACTGAAAAAGTGGAAGACTGGGAAATGAGTAGTGCAGTTTTTAGGGAAAGAGCTTTTAAGCAAAGATCCTGAGGCAGAAACAAGATCAGCAAAGCTACTATGGCTAGAACACAGTAAGGAAGGAGGCAGAAGAGGAGTTCAAGGGTAAAGGGAGTGCAGACTCATGGCCACTATAATTACCCTGGTTAGTACTCTGAGCAATTTAGAAAATCACTACAGTGGGGCACCGGGGTGGCTCAGTTGTTAAGCGTCTGCCTTCAGCTCAGGTCATGATCCCAGGGTCTTGGGATCCAGCCCCGCATCAGGCTCCCTGCTTGTTGGGAAGCCTGCTTCTCCCTCTCCCACTCCCCCTGCTGTGTTCCCTCTCTCACTGTCTCTCTCTCTGTCAAATAAATAAATAAATAAAATCTTAAAAAAAAAAAAAAAAAGAAAAGAAAATCACTAGAGGGGGGCACCTGACAGAACAGTAACATGATGCAGCTTCCACTGAACAGGATCACTCTGGATGCTGTGTTAAGTTTAGAACGAAGAGGGCATGGGCAGAATCAGGGGGACCAATTAAGAGAACCATGGCAAAGTGCAGGTGAGAGATGATGGTGGCTTGGATCAAGGTGGTGGCAGTGGAGGTGGGAAGAAGTGGCTGGACTTCAGATAGGAAGCATCCTGAGGGTAAAGCTAGTGGGATTTGCTGATGGTGAAGAAAAAAAGGAGTCAAGGATGATGCTGTTTTCAGCCTGAGCACCTAGAAGGGTGGGAAAGACAGCAGGAGGAAGTACTGAGGAGCGGGAGGACATACGGGAACTTAGTTTTTAGACATACAGAGTTTGAGGTGCCAATTACAAATCCAACTAGCAGTTGGACAGATGAGTTTGCAGTTTAGCAAGTAGTCCAGGCTAAAATATACACCTGGGAATCATCAGCAACACATGAACACATGGGATGATAAGCCGAGAGACCAGGTGAGAGTCCCTAAGGAAGTGTGTGTATTTGGGACTCAGGATGAGCCTGAGAAGTGGTGACAAGTAAGATAAGAACAATTAGGCGTGGTGTCTGAGAAGCTAGGAGAAAAACGTGTTTCAAAGAAGACATGACAAGTGGTGTCAAATGCTAATTCCGGATGAGGACTGAAAATTCACCACGAGTTTAGCTAGGTTAAGGTCACTGGTGACCTCGAGAGAAGCAATTCCAGTGAGGCAATGGGGATGAAAAAGCTTACTGACATGGGCTTAAGGAGGAAAAATTTGAAGACAGCAAATATAGACAACTCTTTTGAAGAGGTTTGCTGTAATTGGGGAGGAGAGAACTGGAACCGGGGACTGGGTTCAATAGAGTATTTTAAAAGCGGAGCAAAAACCACACTTCTATGCTATTAGGAGAAAAACTCTTATAGCGAGAAAAATAGAAAATATGTAAGAGGTTAGAATTACTGGAGTGATGTTCTTTTTTTTTTTTTTTTTAAGATTTTATTTATTTATTTTGACAGAGAGAGAGAGACAGCGAGAGAGGGAACACAAGCAGGGGGAGTGGGAGAGGGAGAAGCAGGCTTCCTGCTGAGCAGGGAGCCCGATGCGGGGCTCGATCCCAGGACCCTGAGCCGAAGGCAGACGCCTAACGACTGAGCCACCCAGGCGCCCCTGGAGTGATGTTCTTAAGAAGGTTCGAGAAGGAATGGGATTTAGGACTCAAGTGGAGGGTTTGGATTTTGCTAGGAATAGGGAGAATTTATTCATTGTAATGGGAGGGCAGGAGAGGTAGGAATGAAGAAGTAATGGTGGAAGTTTTCTAATTGTTTCTACTTTCTTGGTGAGACAAGAAGTTCATCAGCTTTGAGCGGGACAGAAGGACGTTAAAGGAGAAGGTGGCAAAGTTAAAGGCCCACTGAGGTTAGTGATTATGAATTCAAAGCCTAGAAGTCCAACACCCCTGCCAAACTAGTTCTGTGGGATGGAAGAACTGGCATTTTGGAAAAGAATGCACTGGGTGGAAGAACTTGGGAGTATTTTGGTATCTCGCTGTAAGTGAATATGTTTGCATTCTGGTTTTATACATTAAAAAAGAAGTTCCAAGTGTTGATGAATGGTTAAGGCAGGTGCACGTTCATCCTGATTCTAAAACTGAAAACTCTATGTCTCCCAAGACACTGCTTCAAACACCTCCTGCCCCAGAGCCTGACCAGTAAGAGCGAGCACCGGACTTGAGGAGAGGAGACAGGGGTTCACAGACTAGCAGTCTCCTTGTCTGTTTCTCCCTCTGTAAACAGCTGACAAGCTAAAATTCAATTTTGGGAATCCACCTCAAGGGTTCATATTTGCACAGACCACCAACAGCTTTGATGAGAAATGATGGATCAGCAGAAGTTTAAAGGGCAGGCTGGAAAAGGAAGAGCCAGGAATAAAAAGTTATATTTCAAAACCCCCATATCTCTCGTTCTGTTGTGGGGGCTTAAAGAATTTCCCAATTCATGCCACCGGGCCTAGTCTGAACCTGGCCCGTCCCAATTCCACCTTTCTGAAACTGCGTTGATTTAAAGTCGGGCTTCATATCCTTATTCTTGAGTTGGGATCCAAGCAGTACACTGCAAACATTTCAAAGTCCCTACATCCCAAATCTCGAAATTTGGTTTAATTCGTCGTCTCCCAACCACCAAGAGGTCTGATCTAGGGAAGGGGAAACTTGGAAGCGTTCCCTTTTGGGTTCTAGGGGGCTGGGAACACGGAGCGGGAGGTGGGCCTCGGCTGGGGTCCGGGGCGGGGGCGAGGGACTCACATTTCTCGGTCAGAGCCTCCTCGCAATCTACGTCGAAGATCTGCAACTCTTCCAGCAGGCGCTGGGCGGACACACTCATGGTGACCCAGGGGGAGGCCGGGGGCCCGGCCCACCGAGCTCGAACCTGAATTCAAGGACCTCACGGCGTGGAGACTGATGGGCAGGACGAGGTTCCTCGGATCCTTTCCCCTTCACGGAGACCGAGACGGAAGAAGACCAAATGGCCCAAGCCCTCCGGCGGTCAGAAGGCCCCCGGCGTCAGTCACGGAGAAACACTTCTTTCTAATGTGGGAGGAGCCCCCAAACGCCCGAAGGAAGTAAGCGGAAATCTCGTTAACTCCCTCTTCTGCAGAGAACGTCCTGCTCCCTAAAAGCTACCGCGGAGCATCTCAACGACTGGAACAGAACAGAGCAACCAGGAAAAACCCGCCAAATAGTTTGCACGGCACGCGCATGCGCGAGCCGGGTTCAACCCCACCCCTTCCCCTCTGCTTCCTTCTCGTTCCCAGACGCCGCGCGCCCTTGCGCGTCCAAGGGCGCATGCGCAGAAACGCTACTACGCCCGCTCGCGCGACCGCGGTCCGGTCCGCCTCCCTTTTGGCGGGTGCGCAGTTGTGTCTCGTAAGGCGCGAAAGCTGGGTCTGGTGCGCGACTTCCTTAGCTCGCATCACCTGAATCGCCTCTCGGTGCCCGGCGCGGTTACCTGTATTTCGGGCACCGCCTGCTGGCGAAGCTCCGTGACGAATGTTCGTCACCCTTTCGTCCTGTGCGTTGGTGCGCAGGCGCTGTTACGTATACACCCGCAAACCTCCCAAAGCTGCTGTGCACAGCGCACGTCGTTGCTTCTCTGACCCCGTCGACGTGCGTCTGGGACAAGCTGGTAACCATTGATGATAACCAACCAGATTCCCTAACGAAACCACGCTCTTAAGATAAGCGAGGGCACGTTAGGTTTGGGTGCATTTGGGATTTCCCTGTAGAAGTTCCCAGTGGACGACTGGAAACTTGGGAGTGAAGATGGTTCACTAAGAGGGAGAGAGTGGAAGTAAAATGAAAAGGTGGCCTTCCCCATGAAATACCTCCTAAGTCTTTGAGCCACAATCTCTGGCTCAGCTTAGGTCAATAACCTTGGACATGCTCCCCTAATGGGGTGATAATACTGGTAGAATCTTTCTAGAAAAGTTTGGCAGTATATATGAGGAGACTTAAAGATGTTCATTTGCTCTTGACTCAGCATTTCTTATCCTAAGAAAACCAGCCAAAATCCAGACGAAGTTTTATGTACGAAGATGTTTGTGGTAGCCACATTTACAATATTAAAAATGGAAACTGTTGGAACATCCAAAGATAGGGACTGACTAAGGAAAGTATGGGGTTTTACCAAAGCAGTGATTCTCAAGACTGCACGAGAGGTCAAGGACTTCTAGGGGACACCTCAGGGAATGAGACGAGGGACAGGGGCCTGGCAGAGCCAGAGCACCCTGTCTTAGCCTCGGTCAGGCGGCGTGGAGCAGAGTTTAGTCTGTTTCCCTATTCAAGGGCTGGGTGGAGAGGGAAAATCCTCATTCTACCCTAAGGCCTCTTACTGGTGGGTACAGAGGGCAGAGGGTAGGAGTGGTCCTCCTGGGTACAAGCAATAAAGGGTGTAATAGTTTTCTATTGTTACATAATGATTCATCACAAATTTAGTGGCTTAAAACAACATCCACTTATTAGCCCAAGGTTCTATAGATCAGATGTCTGGGCACAGCATGTCTTCATGTCTCCGTTCCCAGCTCCGTGAGGCTGAAATCAAGGTGTTGGCCAAGATGAATTCCTTTCTAGGGGTTTCTTCAACCAGCCAGAGGAACTCTGTTTTTAAAAGTCTCATGTTAGGGACGCCTGGGTGGCTCAGTCGGTTAAGCGGCTGCCTTCGGCTCAGGTCATGATCCCAGGGTCCTGGGATTGAGTCTCACATCGGACGCCTAGCTCAGCCAGGAGCCTACTTCTCCCTCTCTCTCCCTCTGCTTGTGCTCTCTCTGTCTGTCAAATAAATAAAATCTTAAAAAAAAAAAAAAAGAAAAAAAAGTCTCATGTTATTAGGTCAAGTCCACACAGATCATTTCCCTCTCTTAAGGCCAAATGATTTGGGGCTATAATTACATCTACGAAACACCTTTACAGCAGTGCTAGATTAGTGTGAAGAGGGCAGTCTTTACATGAAAAGACATTGACTCAGTAGAGCCTAAGAAAGAAAAATAAAAAGCAAAAGAGGAAGTTATCGAATGTCTGGAACTATTTTGAAACATGTAAGGCCTTCCATGTTGGGTATAGTTTCATTTCATGATAAAAATAAATGCTAAAAATAATGTAGTAGAGAAGAGGAGGATTTAAATCATCTGCTCTGGGTGTCAAATAGACTAGGTCTGACACCAACTCACGTCTCTGTCAATCCTTTCCTGAATTAGTAGTTGCCTGTTACTATCTGGAGGTGGGTGATGGGGCCGATTATCAAAAGACTGTCTCTGGTGTTTTATAGGAAGCTTTCTTTTTTTTTTTTAAGATTTTATTTATTTATTTCACAGAGAGAGACACAGCGAGAGAGGGAACACAAGCAGGGGGAGTGGGAGAGGGAGAAGCAGGCTCCCCGCAGAGCAGGGAGCCCGATGTGGGGCTCGATCCCAGGACCCCGGGATCATGACCCGAGCCGAAGGCAGACGCTCAACGACTGAGCCACCCAGGCACCCCTATTTATTTATTTTTTAAAAGATTTTATTTATTTATTTGACAGAGAGAGACATAGCAAGAGAGGGAACACAAGCAGAAGGACTGGTAGAGGGAGAAGCAGGCTTCCCACGGAGCAGGGAGCCCGCCGTGGGGCTCGATCCCAGGACCCTGGGATCATGACCTGAGCCGAAAGCAGACGCTTAACGACTGAGCCACCCAGGCGCCCTATAGGAAGCTTTCAAGAGGGTGTCAATACTCTCTCTCTAGAATGTGGGACTATTTGTCGTATATTGTGCACAGATAACAGGAAAAATCTCATTCCACATCCTGTTACCAATGCTTAGTGGCCATTTGGGTTTCCTCTTCTGCCCCTGGCATGTGTACATCCTTTGTCCTTTGCCTTTTACGACCAAGTAGCAGGAGCTCTTTGTATATCATAGACCAGAGTTCGTAAACTATGGCCCTTAGGCCAAAACTGGCCAGCTGCCTGTTTCTGTAAGGCCTTCCTTCAAGTTAAGAATGTTCTTTACAGGGGCGCCTGGGTGGCTCAGTCATTAAGCATCTGCCTTCAGCTCAGGTCATGATCCCAGGGTCCTGGGATTGACCCGCACATTGGGCTCCCTGCTCTGCGGGAAGCCTGCTTCTCCCTCTCCCACTCCCCCCTGCTTGTGTTCTCTCTCTCACTATGTCTCTCTCTGTCAAATAAATAAATAAAATCTTTAAAAAAAAAAAAAAAAGAATATTCTTTACATTTTTAAATGGTTGAAAAAAATCAAAAGAAGAAGAATATTTCGAGATGTATGGAAATGATATGAAATCCAAATTTCAGTATGCATAACATTTTATTGGAAGGCGGCTGTGCTCATTTGTTTCTGGTCTATGGCCGAGTTTGTGCTACAAAGACAGCCTTGAGTAGTGGTGGCAGAGACCTTATGACCCTTACACCTCAAATATCTACCATCTGTCATTTACAGAAAATGTTTGCAGACCCCGTCATAGATGATAACCACTGTCCAGCAATTGTGTTGCACCCAGACTTTTTCCAATCTGTATTTTAACTTTGTAGTTCCTTCTACCAAAGTTTTACAATCTTTTTTTTTTTAAGATTTTTTTTTTTTAAAGATTTTATTTATTTATCTGACAGATAGACAGCGAGAGAGGGAACACAAGCAGGGGGAGTGGGAGAGGGAGAAGCAGGCTTCCTGCTGAGCAGGGAGCCCGATGCGGGGCTCAATCCCAGGACCCTGGGATCATGACCTGAGCCGAAGGCAGACGCCTAACGACTGAGCCACCCAGGCGCCCCTAAGATTTTGTTTTTAAGTAATCTCTACACCCACTGTGGGGCTCGAACTCACAACCCTGAGATCAAGAGTCCCGTGCTCCACCGACTGAGCCAGCCAGGCGCCCCTACCATTTTTATGTCTGTCTTTTCCTTTGTGGCTTTTTGGTTTCCTGCTTCGCTTAATAAAGTCTCCCCAATCTAAGCTTATTTATGCAAATATTCTTCTAACTTCTCTTTTATTAATTTAATTGTTTTACACTTCACCTTTAGATCTCTACTCCACCTGGAAGTAATGTTATTTATGATGTAAGGAAGGATTTAGCTTTGTTTTCTTCCAGACAAAAAGACAGTATGTCAGGTAAACTTAGTAAATGAACAGTTTTTCTGCAAGTGAATTGAACTGTGATCTTTTCATGTATTAAGTCCCCATAAATACTTGGCTCTATTTCTGGATTTTTTTTTTTTTTTTTACATTCCACTGATTTATTCGTTGCCTTTTCTGTGTCAGGATAATAATTTTTTTGATTATAGTAGTGTGTCAAAGAGGTTTTGGATCAGGAACATACAGCCAAATCCTAAAATAACAGTGACTTGGACAAAATAGAAGTTTATTTATCTGACAGGGAATAGGCAGCCCAGGGCTGATGTGGTGGCTTCATATTCATCAAGGACTAGATCCTTCCATCTTTCTGTTCCACTATCCTTGTATTAGCATCCATACTTAAGGTCAGCTCAGAGTCCAAGATGGCTTCTGGGATGCCAACAATCACACTCGTATTCCAAGTAGGAGGAAAGGCGGAAAGACTTTTTCAAACCTTCATCTATTCCTCTCTGAAGGCGTCATTCTGTAAACCCTTCCCAACAACTTTTAGATTTTAGTCACAAAGCCACATCTTTAAGGGAGGCCGGGAAATGCAAGTGTATAAGTTATAATGTTGTAATATTATTGGGGTGACACACTACTATCCTCATTAATATATAAATTTTGTTAGTAAGAAAGGAGAGAGTTAATGATGGCTGAGAACTTAGCAGTCTTTGCTCCAAGTAACTTTATAGTTACTTTTAAAAGCTGTTGAAGCATTTTGCTATTTTTAAAATGTTTTTTAAGAAACAATTTTATTTATTTATTTATTTTT
>NC_138379.1:6270598-6293953 GCF_054177405.1 Leptonychotes weddellii | reverse complement strand
TTTTTTTTTTTTTAAAGATTTTTTATTTATTTATCTGAGAGAGAGAATGGGAGACAGAGAGCATGAGAGGGGGAGGATCAGAGGGAGAAGCAGACTCCCCGCCGAGCAGGGAGCCCGATGCGGGACTCGATCCCGGGACTCCAGGATCATGACCTGAGCCGAAGGCAGTTGCTTAACCAACTGAGCCACCCAGGCGCCCTGTTGTGGCACTTCTTAATAAGTACTTGTCCCCTGCAGATGTGGGTTGTTTTTTTATTAAGATTTTATTTATTTATTTATTTGACAGAGCAAGAGAGCACAAGCAGTGGGAGCAGCAGAGGGAGAGGGAGAAGCAGGCTCCCCGCTGAGCAGGGAGCCCAATGTGGGGCTCGATCCCAGGACCCTGGGATCATGACCTGAGCCGAAGGCAGACGCTTAACCAACTGAGCTACCCAGGTGCCCCCCCCAACAAATGTTTTTATACTGGTTTTTTACTCCTTTAAACACAATAAGCAATGTTATTTTATGGTCAGTATCAGATAATTCCGATATGTTAAATCTTTGTGTGGGTCAATTTATGTTTTATATTTTTTGTATTGATTCTTGTGCAAGGTTTCTTTTTACTCTGTGTGCCTGATTATCTTTGACCATGGGTTGGATGTCATATCTGAAAAAAATATTTTTAGAAATAATTTGGGGACTAGGATGACAGTACATTCCTTCATAAAACTCATTACTCAATACCAAATATTTTTGCTTCTGCCAGGTGACCTGGAGCAGTATAAGGATGGGTCTACTTTAATCCAAGTTCAAGGCTTAAGCTTCCCTGAACCACCCAGATATGATTCTGGGCTACAAGTCCATACAATTTAGGATCCCATCTTAAAGCGTGTATGTGTCCATGGTGGGGTGTCCATCCTCCTACCTTGGGCAGGCTTTGGATTTTGATTTTTAACCCTCCCCACCAAAAACCACGAAACAACAGCTCAGTTTCACAGCTATATCTTCCAGATCAGTAAATGTCCCCAGGACAAAAATTGCTTCGAATTCTGGACTTACCTCTTTGGGTTTTAGCTTCCTAAATATTGGTTCAGTTATTCTTCACTATGTCATTATCTTTTCAGTGCTTTTAAGATTTTTTTTTTCATTTCCTCTGTTTTTTAGTTTGTTCAGTTGGTAAGATTGGAATTAAATACCTAACTAGGAGCTTGTCTTCCATTAACTACCCGAAATTAATATTAGGGAGATCCCCTGGGTTTCATTTCTGTTTCTCCCTGCCCCTGCCGGGTAATAGCAATCCTATTTTACAACAATAACCTTGACAATTACAATCACCCCAGGGTACCTGGGTGACTCAGTTAAGTGTTTGCCTTCAGCTCAGGTTATGATCTCAGGGACCTGGTATCCAGTCCCACATCAGTCTCCTTGGTCAGGGGGAGTCAGCTTCCCCCTCTGCCCCTCCCCTGGCTTGTGCTCATTCTCTCTCTCTCAAATAAATAAATAAAGTCTTAAGAAAAAAAAAAAATCAATCACCCCAGCCAGTAGTAAGTAGTACTCCCTTTTTACTTTTTTTTTTTTTTTAAGATTTTATTTATTTATTCGACAGAGAGAGTGAGAGAGTACAAGCAGGGAGGAGTAGTAGAGGGAGAGAGAGAAGCAGGCTTCCCGCTGAGCAGGGAGCCTGATGCGGGGCTCGATCTGAGGACCCTGAGATATGACCTGAGCCAAAGGCAGACACTTAACCATCTGAGCCACCCAGGCGCCCCTACTTTTTTTTTTTTAAGATTTTATTTATTTATTTGAGAGAGAGTGAGAGAAAGAATGAGCATGAGAGGGGGGAAGCGGGAGAGGGAGAAGCAGACTCCCTGCTGAGCAGGGAGCCCGATGCGGGACTCGATCCCGGGACTCCACGATCATGACCTGAGCCGAAGGCAGTCGCTTAACCACCTGAGCCACCCAGGCGCCTGCTTTTTACTTTTTTGCCAAGTGGCAAGCGGAACAAAAAAATGGCCCATTGGTAATCTTAGCTCCTAATTTAGAGAAATCATTATTGTGCCCCCTGGTGGAAGCATTCCTCCCTTGGATCAGGCCAAACCCAGAGGCCCAGGAATAGGAAACATTTTGCAAGAGTCATTCGTTGAGATTGCGAAAGGCTGCACCCCACTTCCACTCCTTGGTTCCTTCCTGTAAGAGAAACACTATATACTGGTCACTGGTTCAGAGCATCCGTTGTTCAGTGATGCAGCATTTCTTAAAAGAATCCGAAAAGAACTGAAAGGCATTGATTCTGGGCCCATAAACTACCTTTCCAATTATACAGAACTAGCCTGTGTATTATTTCCAATAGTTTTTATTTTAAATTTCTTATTGAAATATATATGCAGCGAAGTGCCCAAATTTTGCGTAGTTCAATAAATTTTTCTAAAGTGAACAAACCTATGTACCCACTACCCAGATGAAGAAAAAGAACATTACTAGTACCTCAGTAGCCACCTCATGCCCACTCTTGTCACTATCCTCCAAAGATAACTACTCTCCGGAGTTTTAGCCCCAGAGATTAGTGTGTCTGTTGGTGTAACTTTATATAAATGGAATCATACAATATGTCGTCTTTTGAAACTGGCTTCTTGTATTCAGTATTATGTTTTTGAGATTCATTCATATTGCTGTAGAACAATAATTTGTTCTTTCCACTTTGTTTAATCCATTCTACTGTTATGGGCATTGGGGTTTTTTCCAGTTTGGAACTATTACAACGAATGCTGTGGTGTACATCCTTGCACATGCTTTTGGGTGTATATACCCACAAGTGGAGTTGCTGGATCACAGGAACTCTGTATGTTCAGCTTTAGTGCTAGCATGCTGTCTTAGTCAGCTTGGGCTGCTATAACAAAATATCACAGACTGGGTGGCTTAAACAACAGGCATTTATTTCTCGCCATTCTGGAGGCTGGGATGTCCAGGATCAAGGTGCTAGCAGATTTGGTGGCTGGTGAGAGCCCACTTCCCGGCTTGTAGACATCTGCCTTCTTGCTGTGACATCACATGGCCTTTCCTCAGGGATAGAGATATCTGTCTTCTTCTTATAAGGGCACTAATCCCATCATGAGGGCCCCACCGTCATATGAGCCATCATCTAAACCTAATCACTTCCCAAATACCTCACCTCCAAATACCATCATATTGGGGGTTAGTGCTTCAACATATGAAGCGGGGGGGGGGGAGCACAAACATTCAGGCCACAACACATATTGTACTTTTATTTTTTATTTATTTGACAGAGAGAGAGAGAGAGCGCACGTGCACAAGTGGAGGAGTGGCAGGCAGAGGGAAAGGGAGAAGCAGGCTCCCCGCGGATCAGGGAGTCCGATGTGGGGCTTGATCCTAGGACCCTGAGATCATGACCTAAGCCAAAGGCAGATGTTTAACCAACTGAGGCATCCAGGCGCCCACATATTGTACTTTGACTCCTGCTTTGCAGTCACCTCTGATACTCTTTGTCCCCACAATCATTTGGTTCCTAGGAGTAAAACAGTGCGCCAGTATTGTTTCTGGGTTTTTCTTCCAAGCTGCTGGTACCTATTCTGCAAGTTTAGTGCAGGGTAGGCAGTGACAAATAGCCCACAACTCCCATCTGCCACAGTGATGATAAGATGGGAGGCACAGTGATGCTAAGATGTCGCCTGGTTCTGAACTATTAAAATAGGGGAGGGGGGCAGGAAGAATGTGCATCTTGGACTTGATGGAATAAGGTATATGGCAAAGACCAAAGACCACACCCTGAGGACTGTGACATTTAAAAGTGGAACAAAGGGGCGCCTGGGTGGCTCAGTTGGTTAAGCGACTGCCTTCGGCTCAGGTCATGATCCTGGAGTCCCGGGATCGAGTCCCACATCGGGCTCCCTGCTCAGCAGGGGGTCTGCTTCTCTCTCTGCCCTCTTCCCTCTCGTGCTCTCTGTCTCTCATTCTCTCTCTCTCAAATAAATAAATAAAATCTTTTAAAAAAAAAGTGGAACAAAGGACAGAATCAGCAAAAGAGGCTGAAGGAACTGCCAGTGTGTTCAGAGCACAGCCAGGAAAATGCTCATCTCAGACCCTGAAAAGAGCTTGAAAAAGGAGGGAATGTGGGGCACCTGGGTGGTTGGATGGGTTGAACATTGGACTCTTGATTTTGGCTCGCATCATGATCTCAGGGTCATAGGATCCAACCCCCTCCAACCCCTCATTGGGCTCCACGCTCAGCTTGGCCCTCTCCCTCTGCTTCTCCCTCCTCCCCTGCGCATGCTCTCTCTCTCTCAAATAAATAAATTAAATCTTAAAAAAAAAGAAAAAGGAGGGAATGGTCAGAGTGTCATGGTGTCTTGGTTAGGACCTCTTTCAATGAACCAGTGGGAACAAAATTGCCATTAAACCGGGCAGAAACTGACTTGGAAATAAGTCAACAGAGATAGGGAGGGTAAACAGAAACTTTGCTTTGAAAGGGTGGAAAGAAAGGGGGTGATAATCCCAGGCAACCATGGGCTGAAGGAAGGGCTCTGATTTTTTAAGAGAATATTAAGCCATGTTTGTACATGAATTTGCATGATTCCACAGTGAGGGAGAAATGAGTGGTACAAAAGATTCACGGATAGTTGCAGGAGGAAAGTTCTTCAGAGCCTAAGTGGAGGGACAAAAGTAGGAAGCAAGGGAGGTGGAGTGGATATCACTGAGGTTGGTGGCTGAGTTTGGTGGCGGGAAGGGGTGGTAACTTTTGCCAAGGCTCCAATATTCAGGCCAAAGAACTGCCCAGTTCAGGACGTTAATTTTCCTCTCCTTGAATGGGCACACAATTGGGGCCCCAGGTGGATCGTGCATCACTCCTGTCTTCTGCTACCCACCAACAGCTCCCTCCCCGCGCCCATGAGTGAGGGCAAAGGGTTAAACCACAAGGTTAAAGGTCGGTGAGGCAGCAGAACGTATATGCTCCATCTAGCCCATCTCTGGGTCTCCGGTTTTCAACATCTTCATTCCATCAATCCTCTCATTTCTGCACCAGGCCAGGTCCTCCCTCTCTGGCCCCGCCCTCCCCATGGAAGACACCCGGCTCCGGCAAGAGCCTCGGGGCGCGCGCCCGCTGCCGTCGCGCCTGCGCAACGGGCTCCCTCGGTTCCCTGGCCCGGGTGGACTGTCACGAAGCCTGTTCGTGCCTCGCTCTCGGGCGCGCGCCTTCTGGCAGCGCCTGCGCAGAGGAACGAGGAAACCGGTTCCCCGGTGCGGTCCCGGCGCCTGCGCGCTGAGGGCTCCGGGCCTCCCGGCCTGAGGGAGAGGAGCAGGGAAGATGGCGGCTGTGGTAGAAAATGTAGTGAAGCTGTGAGTAGTCGTTTCTTTCTCTCCTAGGCCGGGAGGTCTTGTAATGGGCCTGGGAGTAGGGGGCGGTGCGGGACAGGACGAGGCGGAGGGAAGGACGTACCCGAGAAGGCCTTGTTGCGACTCCTAGTAGGGAGGGCAACAGGAGACTCCAAGAAGACGTTGCGCTTCTTTGGAAACTTGTGGAGGCCCTGAGGGGGGCACACGGGAGCCCCTTACGGGCAGCCTCCCTGCGGGGCCGTGCGGTCAGAGCGGTCCTTCGGGCTTACGGCGGCCTGAGTATGGCGCCCTCGTTGCGTATGAGAAACACAGTCTGGGTGCGCTCCCGAGACCAGACGCCTCGGTCCGGAGGGGCCGGGCTGAGGGCGGACCCGGGACCGACCCGTGTCCCCGCGAAGCCCGGCGCCGACCCCTCCCAATCCGCTGCCCGCGGCCGGTCCTGGAGCAGCAGGCTCAGCAGCCCTTGTGCGGTTAAGCACCGCGGGGCTGTTTTGTTTTAACAGCCCCTTGACGTCGGGGTGGGGTGTGGGGGTCTTGAGTATCTGATTCCCAGGACCAGAAACATTATTGGGAGGAATTTGTTGAGCAGATGCAGAAGGGAAAGAACTTCAGGGGAGAGGACCTTTGCACCGGTCAGTCCAGCCACCAAAAAACGGGAACTGGACGGAAGCGGTCCAGGACGCCTCTGCAGCCTAGAGGGGCATCTAGGTCGGCAGGCTGCGCGCTGTGCAGTCCCCTTGTGCTGGTCAGGTTTCGAGCAAAGTTAAAGTTAATGGTGGTTGGGAAAAATGGAGAGTGGTCTGTTGGCTGTGAGTTAAAGATGCTTTGGGACTTGATTCAACAGCCTTCTCCCTGAAGAAGATTGAAGTGGGTTCATGCCTGGTGGGCGAATAGAGCACGCTCTTTTTAGTGGGTAAATTGGGCTGTGGTGCAGAGGTAGGAAATTTGAGAGGTGACCAGTTGTCCAGGCAGGGCTTTTGGATTTTGACTGGATGACAAAGATAAAGGTTTGGGAACTATTCTGAGGGACTTACAGCTTCTCATCTCCCTTTGTGGTGGGCTGAGCCCCCACTCTTCCCAAGAGCCTTTTTAAAGAGTACATTGCTTTGCCCACCGCCCCCCCCTCCCTGCCTGGAGCCCTTTCTTTTGAGAATGCCTTCCCACTTCCATTAAGCTAAGTGCCTTCTTCTCCTCTTGTGGTTTTTTTTTTTTTTTTAACTTGCTTTCAGCTCCATCCTGCTGCCTCTTTCAGCTACCCCTCCTCCCAACACTATTATCTTTCTCTCTGATCTGCCCACTCCAGTTTCCCCCAGCTCTTTCTTCAGGCTGACATTTCCCTCAATTTAGAAATGTCGCTGTTGATCTACCATTTATATAGTTATCCTTCCTGACTCAGATGTTCTTTCTTTGTTTCCCTGCCTTTCTCTTTGTTGACTAACCCCCCACACCCCAATCCCATTGTAAAGGGAGGTTTTACACAGGTTTCATGCTTCCCGGAAAAGAATCAGAGCTCCTACCTTGGAAATCTTACTGTACTGGGGGAATGTCAGACTTCCCTAGGTTGAGAGTTAACAGGTAATGAGACTTTATGTTGGAAGACTTTCTTCGGGGAAATAGAGTTGCCAACCCTTTCATGTAGTGCTAGAAAAGAGGAGTTGCCCCTTTCAACAGAGCACGACTTATTTCTCTTAAAGGAACTACAGAGATTGTGAGGGTCACCAGTCACTGGTTCCTGAACTAGTAGTGAGTGAGAAACCAACTTTCTCCTCAGTTCTAGCTGCAGAGGGCTGTGGACCACAATTATACATTTCCCTACAGAACTTGCCCTTTAAGAAGGGGCTTCCGTTCTTCCTGTAACGTTCTCACCCAGGAGAGAGATACTTTTCTGGAGCTTCTCTTGATCGTGATGTGCCTGCTTTTTGAACAGCTGAGGTAATACATTGAGGTCAGGACTACTAGCTCATCTTTTCTGACTTGCATATTGTTCTGGGAGAAGAATTTTCCTATTTGTAAATTCTCTCTCATTCTTAGTCTCTCCTCATTAGATCCTCTCTCCCCCTAACCTATGTGTTTCATTCCCAGTTCTCCCACGAGACAGTTTGCACCACCTTCTGAAATCCCACTTAACTCACAAGTGCTGTGATAGAACGTCTCTCATTGTTCTCCCCAAAACCAATTCTAGCCTCCGTGCTCTGACTTTGCGGCCCTCAGCCCATCTCCCCCTTCCTTCCATTTGACTTACAGTGTCAGTATCCATTCCCATCAGCAGAAACAAAGGAGCTGCTGCACTCGGCCTTGTTTATCCAATTTTCCTCTGTGTGGTGAGGACATGGCTGCCTCCTAAAGGCCAGCTAATGTGAGCCTGTTCCCTTTTTTTCACTCTCCAACACAAGATTCATGCTTACCTCAAATTACAGTCATTACCACTCATTGAATCAAGCCAGGCCGTCTTGTGTTGTCATCGCCTTGTGTGTGGTGTGTCTTTTTCAGTTGCTTGGGAACATACTAAGCTATGCCTAAGTGGTCTATTGTGACTGCTCTGTGAAAGCCCCCCTCGATTCCAGAGCATGGTTTGTCAGTGTAGCTTGAGTTATGGACAGAAGCAACAGAGACTCACTGTCCAGCTTCTCATGCTAGGGGTCGTTAGAGCTTATCTAGTCCGGCTTCCCCAGTCTAGCAGAGGAACCTGAGCTCCACATGGGCTGACTAAATGTCCACATTCGTGTGGTGACTTGCAGCCATGCAAAGTCTTTTTACTCCCAAGTCAAGTCAGGATGTCCCAGACACCTTCATGGGTACTGGGGATACTATGGGAAAAAACCACCTCTGCCCTCAGTTTATTTAAGATTGACTGAATATGTAAATAGGAATCACTATAGTTCCAATACTAATGTGCTTGTTCAACCCTGAGGATGAGAACAAGGTTGGTTCTATATACATGCTTCTTAGAATCAGGTAACTCCTGGCACTGTGTAGTTTTCCAGCTTTTTAAAGCACTTAAAGGTTTACTCTTTTTTTTTTTTTTTAAAGATTTTATTTATTTGAGACAGAGAATGAGAGAGACAGCACATGAGAGGGGGGAGGGTCAGAGGGAGAAGCAGGCTCCCTGCCGAGCAGGGAGCCCGATGCGGGACTCGATCCAGGGACTCCAGGATCATGACCTGAGCCGAAGGCAGTCGCTTAACCAACTGAGCCACCCAGGCGCCCAAAGGTTTACTCTTGATTTAGATTTCAAACCGAGTCTTTTGAGTGAAAGAGGGTTCTTTCCTATATAATTTGATGGTGTGAGAATGGAAAAGGGCTTCGGATGGGCCTATGAGCAAACAGGTTTTATTTTTTTTATTATTATTATTTTTAAAGACTTTATTTATGTAGTTGACAGAGAGAGACACGGCGAGAGAGGGAACACAAGCAGGGGGAGTGGGAGAGGGAGAAGCAGGTTTCCTGCTGAGCAGGGAGCCCGCTGTGGGGCTCGATCCCAGGACCTTGGGATCATGACCTGAGCCGAAGGCAGACGCCTAATGACTGAGCCACTCAGGCGCCCCAAGCAAACAGGTTTTATATCAGTCTAATGGCGCTCAGGAAAAAAGTAGGCTTCAAGGAAGTTCAGGTATTTTCAGATGGTTTCCATTGACTTTAAAATTAGCATATAGAATTAATTAGTTGGCTAAATACAGGTCTCCCCCCACTATCCAAAAGTAGAGTGTTCTTATGAAACTGTTCATAAGCTGACATGGCATAAAGCAAAGAAGCAATTGCTACTTCTTAAAAGCAAAAATCCTCTCTGGATCTCTTTTGGTTAGTGAAAAGAGGTACTAACGTAGGTCTTTTATAAAAGCGAAGTGCCAGAAAGTACACCATCAGATAGTGGGAGAAACCTGTACCTAGTGCAGAATTCAAAAGATATAAAATGGCATATGGAAGAAATTCCCTCCCAGTCACCCAGTTTTTCTCTCTGAAGGCCGGGAGTTTCTTTTCCACTTCTTGTTACATAAATGGTAGCATCCTGTAACACTTCTCAGCACTGTACCTTGCTTTTTTTTTTTTTTCCTTGCCATCTTAGAGATTGTTTGAGATCAGCACATGAAGAGCTTCCTTCTTTTTTTATGGCTTAATAGAAATTCATTGTGTAGACGTGCTGTAGTTTGTTAAATATATTTTAGTAAGGGCCCCAGACCTTGTTGAACTCTTCCTCATTTGTGAAAAGAAGCTAACGTGTGCTTCTCAGAGTCATGAGGGTTAAGAGAAACAGCATCTTGACTAGCACAGGGCTGGACTCAAGAGAGGCACAGAATGAACATTAGTTCTCCCTGTCCTTGTGCGTTAGGCTTAAATCTGAGTAGGCACATGAGAGATCATGTGTTCCTGATGGTAATTTATTTATAAAGTGCCTCTCCTCATAATGGCTTAGTGAAGGGGTGTGGTGTCCCATGAGGCAGAAATGGAGGCAAATAGGACTGAAGCCACAGTCTCCTGGTCCCTTGAGCCTTCTAAAGAAGCAGATGGCGAGGAGAGGGGTAGCCCCGCCCTGCACTGACACACACACACCTGATCTTTGTCTCTCCTGCAGCCTTGGGGAGCAGTACTACAAAGATGCCATGGAGCAGTGCCACAATTATAATGCCCGCCTCTGTGCTGAGCGCAGTGTGCGCCTTCCTTTCTTGGACTCACAGACTGGAGTAGCCCAGAGCAACTGTTATATCTGGATGGAAAAGCGACACCGGGGCCCAGGTGAGGGTTCAGACTCAGGAGCACAGGGAAGGAAGAAGCTTCCTCATCTTTTTTTTTTTTTAATCTTTTTTTTTTTTATTTGATAGAGACACAGCGAGAGAGGGAACACAAGCAGGGGGAGTGGGAGAGGGAGAAGCAGGCCTCCCGCTGAGCAGGGAGCCCGATGTGGGGCTCGATCCCAGGACCCTGGGATCATGACCTGAGCCGAAGGCAGACGCCTAACAACTGAGCCACCCAGGTGCCCCTGAAGCTTCCTCATCTTAAGTGATGAGCCAGCTGAGAGTTTTCCTTACTGCTTTCCACGCATGGATGAATACAGTCTTGCCTTGATTAGAAGCCCAGGGAGGATGAAGCAGACAGGTTCATACCAGCATTTTGTTTTCTGCTGGACTGCCCTGCTGAGGCTGTCGTTGGGCTTCTGGGGAGCTATGTGTTAGCCAAGGCTCCAAGCTTACATATGTTTTTCTTTTCCATAAACTGTCCTTCCTCCTACCCCCAGGCCCTCACTGTCCATATTCCTCCCTCACTGTAGAACTCAGTGGGCGGTGGGGAGTGGGGGGGTGCTACTCCTCTAGATGAAGTGTTTGATATTATTGCCTAGGACTGGGTTAGGGTTTGACTTTTCTCTCTTTCTTTTTTTCCACAGGATTGGCCTCTGGGCAGCTATACTCTTACCCTGCCCGGCGCTGGCGGAAAAAGCGGCGAGCCCACCCTCCTGAGGATCCAAGACTTTCTTTCCCATCTATTAAACCAGGTAAAGCACACCCCTCCTTGAGCAGGGGTATGGCCTGCTGCATGTAAGGCCTGTTAATCACCTGTTACGTACCAGGCCCAGTGCTAGATCCTGAAGATGCTAAAATGAATGAGATGTCATTCCTTCCTTTAAAGAGCTCAGTCTAATAGAGGAGACAGGTAAACAGATAAGTTACGGTGCCAAGTAAACTGGGGTGTCTTGGTTCCTGGGCAGCCAGGGATCAAAAGACAGTGACTGGCCCATGGCTGGCCTAGCACTGTGTAGACCCAGAGCGGTCTGCTTTCAGCCCTTCTGAGCCTCGCCTCATCCTGACCTTGCCTGCAGACACAGACCAGACCCTGAAGAAAGAGGGGCTGATCTCTCAAGACGGCAGTAGTTTAGAGGCTCTATTGCGCACCGACCCCCTGGAGAAGCGAGGTGCCCCAGATCCCCGAGTGGATGATGACAGCCTGGGCGAATTTCCTGTGACCAACAGTCGAGCACGGAAGGTATAAGATGAACACTGTGGCTAAGGGAGCTTTGATGGAAACCAGCCTCCTCTTTATCAGAGGCCACCCAGTAATCAGAATGGAAGCAGAAGCTTTGGGCCAGGCGGCAGGCCCCTGGGATTCTGTTCGTGCTCATTCCCTAATTAGCACTGAGTACTGACTGGCTTTGCTATTAGTATCCAGTTTTTCCTGTTTCTTTCCTTCTAAGTGCAGACTCTCCCTCATTCATCTTTTTTTTTTTTTTAAGATTTTATTTATTTATTTGAGAGAAAGAGAATGAGAGAGAGCACATGAGAGGGGGTGGGGTCAGAGGGAGAAGCAGACTCCCTGCTGAGCAGGGAGCCCAATGCAGGACTTGATCCCGGGACTCCAGGATCATGACCTGAGCCGAAGGCAGTCGCTTAACCAACTGAGCCACCCAGGCGCCCTATCTTCTTTTGTCACAGATATTTTTTGGTGCCTGGGGTTACATGGGTGAAGCAGACCTGGTCCCTACCAACAGGGAAGATAAAACTATACACAGAAATAATAAGAGCTAAAAAATATGGCAGGCACTGTGCTAAGTGCTTTTCCATCATTTTCTCTAGTCTCTAAACCGTAAAAGTAGGTATCGTGGCCCCTGTTTCACATACAGGGAAGCTGAAGCAGAGAAGTTAGAAAAATAAACCTCCTATAAGCCCACACAAGTAAGCAACAAAACTCTTTTTTTTTTTAAGATTTTATTTATTTATTTGACAGAGAGGGCACAAGCAGGGGGAGTAGGAGAGGGAGAAGCAGACTCCCCGCAGAGCAGGGAGCCCGATGTGGGGCTCGATCCCAGGACTCCAGGATCATGACCTGAGCCAGAAGCAGACACTTAACCGACTGAGCCACCTGGGTGTCACACACAGCTCTAATTTAAATCCAAGAAGTGGCTAAGTTGGTACAGCGTGCTACTCTTGATCTTGGGTTCGTGAGTTCAAGTCCCACGCTGGGTGTGGAGATTACTAAAAAAAAAATAAATAGACATTAAAAAGTAATCTAAGAAATGAGGTGAAAGAAGGGAGCCACTCGTAGTATGTTCCTAGGGCATCAGATGAGAGGCAGGAGAGGGCATGGCTACTTGGGGTACCAAGGAAGACTTTGTGAAAACATGGCATTTGAGTCGGCCCCTTGGAGATGGTGGGGAAGGCACTCCAGGAGAGCAACGGAAGAGAGGCACAAAGGAAGGAAAACCCAAAGCATTGAAGGGAGAAGCAATAGGATTCTAGGGTGTTGAAGGGCAGCAATGAGGAACGAGGCCAGAGTGGAGGGGCCGGCTCATGGAGGAGGTTCTGGGTGGCTTGGCCAGGCCCATCGCGGGGGAGCTTTTGGGCGTACATTGTATCTGCCCATCGTAACCCTCCTGTCCACTCAGCGGATCCTAGAACCAGATGACTTCCTGGATGACCTGGATGACGAGGACTATGAAGAAGACACTCCCAAGCGTCGGGGCAAGGGGAAATCCAAGGTGAGGAGGCAAGGCGCTGCCTACTGGGGAGCCTACAGAGCCCCCTGCGCTATTGCTTGTTGCCATTTTTCCTCTCGAGTGAAATTAGCAGCCACTTCCCAGAGAGTTTACTCCTCAGAACTAGACATCTTAATAAGGGCATCTTTTTGGTTTTTTGGCAGGGTAAAGGTGTGGGCAGTGCCCGTAAGAAGCTTGACGCTTCCATCCTGGAGGATCGGGACAAGCCCTATGCCTGTGACAGTGAGTGCCTCACAAGTGGGTGGGTAGTCCCTGCCTTGGACCCAGCCCCTGCTCAGGATCTGAGAGGAGGGAGGGTTGTGTTCTTGCTCAGAGTGGTAACAAAAGGCCTGAATGCTTTCTCCTGCCTGCTGACTGGTTCCCTCTGAGACCCTTGGGAGGCCCCAGCCTCTGCTACCCGATGGGTGGGACCTGCATGCTCTGGGAGAGGTTTCTGCTGTCCCCTGGGGTGGGGTGCTGGGGCCAGGGTCACACACAGCAGGCAGAATTGGCCCCTTGATAGACCGCATCCAGGTCTGCTGGCTCAGTCAAGCCAGGGCCCCCAGAGTCCAGCACCGAGTTTTTCAATGTCTGCTCTCCCCCTTTTCTCTGACTCGCCCCACTTCTGTCCCTCTGCCCTGGGAGCACCATCGCCGCTGGTTTCTCTCTCGTTTGCTCCGCTTTCCTGCTGCTGCCGCTCCTGTCTCAAGTGTATCAAGGCCTTCTTCTCATGACTTTTCTTTCTGTCTTTCAGATAGTTTCAAACAAAAGCATACCTCGAAAGCGCCCCAGAGAGGTAGCTCTCTCAACTTTTCAGACTTTGGTTTTCCTGTCCCTTTTCCCTCCTCCCTTGTCTCTCCCACCTTTCTCATTTCCTGTGGTGCTAGTGTAAAAATCTCTGGAATGGCATGGGGATAGGAGCAGTGGGCTTTTTGTTGTACTCCACTCCTCACAGTCCTGGAAGCTGCCTTTACCACTGCTTGTCTCCCACAGACTTGCTCCTAGGGCTGCTCGGCCCCGCTGCATGGGGTGGCTTCAAAAGCGTTCTAAGGAACCCGCTACAAACAGATCCCGCTGCTTCCCCTTCCCCAGAACAGACACTTGGTGGTCAGCTAATGTTTCTCACCATCCCACCACCTCCTCCCATCCTTCCCCCATTCCTTCCTGCTGGCCCCCTTGCTCTTCTCAGGATCACTGCTTAAGACTACAAGATGCCATGTGGGGATCTGCATTCCTTGCTAGTTGGCGGGGAGTTGGGCAGGGTACTGATGTGGGAGGGTCTTCGAATTGCCTTGGGGGCCAGAGACCCCAACAGACTTATTGATAGGTGATCCCCCAAGTGATCCACTCCCTACTCCTTTATCCTCATTGGGCAGAGATGAGCTCTGTGGTATACATGGAATAGCTTGAGCTTCCCACGTTTACTGAGAGGTAAAAAAGTTTGGAGTCTCTTCCTTACCTTTTTTCCTTCCTGCCATATTAACAAGATTTTAGAAAATCCCCTCCCTTCCTGACCTGGAGCTCCCCAGACTATTCCCAGGGCAAGTGGTAACTGGGCCAGGGTTCAGCCTCCCAGACAGCCAGTGTGGGAGAGCAGAGGTGGCTATGGGCTGGGGTTTAACAGAGGCAAGAGCCACGGAAACTGGAGAGCCCCAGGGCCTGATGCTCCTCGCTGAGGTGAGGGCAGGTGGCCGGCACTGAAGGCCTGTCGCAGACAGAGCCGATGGGGGCAGGGGTGGTCGCTTCTGCCTCAGGCGAAGCCCCATAGCTGGAGGGGGCGGCGGGGATGTGGCACCTTTCCTAACACCTCGGGTCCTGACACCTCGGGTCCTGACACCTTTCTCTGTCATCTTTTTCCCGCTCAGTTTGTGGAAAGCGTTATAAGAACCGACCAGGCCTCAGTTACCACTACGCCCACTCCCACTTGGCTGAGGAGGAGGGTGAGGACAAGGAAGACTCGCAGCCGCCCACCCCGGTTTCCCAGAGGTCGGAGGAGCAGAAATGTAAGCTGACGCGTCGGAGGCGGGGCGAGGGGGAGTCAACCTGCTCGAGGAACGCCCTCCCCGCGGGGCTGCTGGGTACCTAGAGGCCCCCCGTGAGCCTCGTCGGAGCTCTCTTCCTCTCCGTAGCCAAGAAGGGTCCCGACGGACTGGCCCTGCCCAACAATTACTGTGACTTCTGCCTGGGGGACTCCAAGATCAACAAGAAGACGGGGCAGCCCGAGGAGCTGGTGTCCTGCTCTGACTGCGGCCGCTCAGGTACCTCCAGCCCCAGGGCCCAGAGTCCCCCGTAGGAGTCCCTCGCCGCCTGTGTGACACCCCCTCCCCCGCCCGCAGGCCACCCGTCTTGCCTGCAGTTCACCCCAGTGATGATGGCGGCCGTGAAGACCTACCGCTGGCAGTGCATCGAGTGCAAGTGCTGCAACATCTGCGGCACCTCCGAGAACGACGTGCGTGTCCCCACCGCCCCCACCGCCCCCACCGCCCCCACCGCCCCCGGCCCACAGCTGCCTCCCAGGCGGGATCCGGACCCTCCCCAGCGCCCCCGGGAGCACTTGGCTGGCAGGTGTCTCCGGAGCACCAGCTTGGCGTCAGGTGCCCTTCCGGGCACTCAGGGCGCCAGACAAGACCAGCGGGGGTCCCTCCCTTGGTGGAATTGCCCTCCTGCGGGGAGCAAGCAGCGAGCCGGGAAAGGCGCGACGGCTTTATGGCGTGCCGGGAGGACAAGGACAGCAGCGGTGTGGCAGGGTCGCCGGGTACCTGACGTAGATAGTCAGAGCTGGCTTCCCCGAGGAGGTGGTGTTTGGGGTTGAGATTCGGATGATGCGGAGGAGCCAGTCCAAGAGGGTTTGCGGGCACAGCCTGCCGGGAAGAGGAGCAACGAGGGCAGGGGCCTTCAGGCAGACAGGCCGGCTGGGGCCTCCCTGCAGCTGGAGCACAGTACAAGCAGGGGTTAGAAGGCAGGCATCGCCAGGTCTGAGGGTTTAATTGGGAGTGACGTGCTCTGTCTTAACATTTTTAAAAGAGAAGTTTGCTCTGTGAAGAATAGAACGTAGCGGGCAAGGGTGGAGGCTGTGAGCTGACTTCCGAAACTGTTGGGGTTCAGGTGGAATGACAGTGACTCACTTGGTCCGGGTGGAGAAGTTCCTCCAGAAACTCCGGAGTCTGCTCTTCCCTGCCACCTGCCCCGCCGCTCTTGGAAGGAGTAGCAGTGTCTACAGAAGCTCCCATCCCTGCCCTCCCCCAGTGGGCTGCCTGAGGCCCACTGGTCGCTCACCTGCCCCTTCCTCTTCCATCTTGCCCCCTCTAGGACCAGCTGCTCTTCTGTGATGACTGTGACCGTGGCTACCATATGTACTGTCTCACCCCGTCCATGTCTGAGCCTCCTGAAGGTAGGTTGCCCTGCTCTCTTACGCAGAACAAGTATCATGTTAGTAACTTGGAAAATCACCTGTACGGGAAGTTCTCTTAAGTGTTCTTTCAAATCAGGGCATAGACACTTTGCCTTCACTCAGAATGCTTTCCTGGCATTTCAGCTTGGAGGGTTTAACATTTGCACGTTAGGTACATTTAGAAATGCAGAACATCAACAGCCAAAGAGAAAACTGGTGCTGAGCGGAAAACAGTTACCAAGGAGTGGTTTGCTTCCCTCCAGCCAGTCCAGGAAACTCAGTTTGTAGTTTGTCTGATGTCAGGCTTTGGTATCAGCTCTTTGAATGTGACGGGCTTGAGTGTCCATTTCTTCCCTCTTCCCTTGCCCAGTCTGGAAACGTATGGAACCTGGAGCCTGAATGGGTCAGTCTGCCCCTCCAGTAGTGCGCTTAATAATGCTCCAAGTTTGCAGAAGTTCTTCAGCCAAACCAGTGGCGGCACCAGAAAGTGGCTGTCTCTCTGCCCGTCCCCCTCCAGCCAGGTCTCTGTGCCCAAACTCGTCCTTTACAGAAATTCAGGAGCTTACTCAGGAGGATGTGAATGCCCAGTGGCTTTTCCTGTACACAAAGGATGTGGGCCAGCATTACAGACAAGAGAAAGTGTCTCACTGTGGGGTTAGGCTGACTTGTAATATAGGTCACACTGCTGTGTTGTCGTCGTCCCCCCGTCCTCCCCCCGCCCGGAAAGGAGACTCGAACAAAGTCTGAGAGTCCTTTGGAAGCTGCAGGCGAGCACAGAGCTATTGTCGTCTGTAATGCCCAGTTTATAGATCTACTCTGGGGAGAAGTAGTGTGTTCTGTTTTTTCTCTTTTTTTTTTTTTAACCATAAAATACCGATTTACAGACAGAATTCTACATGAACTGTAGAAGGGCCTTCCTACTGAAGTACTGTCAGAGGCTGAGGTAGTGATGAGCTGCAGGCAGCTGAGGGAGAATCTTCTAGAAGCCATGAGATGGTCTAGGCTCTTAAGTCAAGGGGTCAGCAAACTACAGCTCATTCATAAGCCAGATCCAACCGCAGCTAGTGTGTATAGCTCATAAGCCAAGAATGGTTTTTACATTTTTAAAGGAGATTTAAAAAAAAAGAACATGGGACCAAGACCGTATGTGGCTCACAAAACCTAAAATGTTTAACATTCTGGCTGGCTGTTTACAGAGAAGCCTGCCAGCCCCTGTGGTATTGACCTTTGGGTTAGAAAGGACCTTCTTACATTGTGAGAGCCCTGTGTCTTGGATTCTTTCCCCCATACACGTCCACATACACAGATGTACAGTTACACTTAAAATTCTGAGGCATTGAGGACTAATTTTGTCTCTCAAGAAAAAAACACAGAAGAATGCAACCATAATAAATATTAATAAGCAAAGTATGAAACACTTATTTTTCTGCAAGGGACATTTTTCCCAGTTACTCTGAGAGATAGATCATAACACATTGGGACGTCAGAGTTCACCCCCTTTTCCTGTCACTGGTCCTTGGCCTCTTCTCAAACACCTAGTGATGGTGGAGAGCCCATCTCATCTTTCCATGGCTTTCCCAGAAAGCTATCTTATGTAGAGTCAAAACTGGTTTCTCTAGAACCACTATTCATGATCTTCATTCTGACCTTTGGGGCCATGAGAACAAAGTCTGGTTCTTCTCTAATCACAAGTCTAAAGCTGAGATGCTTTAAAAAGTTCTATCTGCCCAGGCCCTCCTAGAGATTCTGATTTAAGAGGGCCAAGAGGGTCTAGGAGTCTGTATTTGGAAGTAGGCCTCCAGGTGATTATTTCTTTCATCACCACTGAGAATTATTTTTCATGATATTTGAAGCCCTAAAGGTTTCTTCTAGCTCAGGATAACCGTGAAACTTTGCTACCGCAGAACATCTCCCAGCCTTCCTGTAGCTGATCCTGCTACTGGAAGCGAGGTGTGGGGAGTGGAAGGTCAGCACGGTAGGGTGGTAGAGGACCCGTCCTGACCCGTTTCTGCTTCTCTGCAGGAAGTTGGAGCTGCCACTTGTGTCTGGACCTGTTGAAGGAGAAAGCTTCCATCTACCAGAACCAGAACTCCTCTTGATGTGCCCCCCACCCCCGCTCCCCCCATACATCTAGGGCTGTTTCTCTCTTCCTCTCTTGTTTTTCATACCCACCTTTCCCCTCCTCCTCTCTCACAAGTCCAGATAACCGCGGGTGGTCATGCCGATCTGCCTTTGGCAGCACCAAGCAGAGGTGGCAGCTCTGACCGCCTCTGGCCTAGGCCCTCAGGGAGAATGGAGCAGCACACTGCCCCAAGGCATACCTGTGACCCAGCTTCTCACTGCTCTCCGTGAAGTGCATTCACTCTGCCTGCCTTGGGCCCCGGCCCTGGCGATTACAGGGTTCGAACAGTGTCCTCCGAGAAAGAGTGGGAGAGCAGCTCACTTTTCTCTCAGCTCTGCCTCCACTCTGGTCCCCAGGGTTTTCCCTTCCCCTGGAGGCGAGCCAGACCAGGGCCTCTGCCAGGAGCAGCTGGGCATGAGCAACTGAGCAAGCTGAGGCAGCGCTTGCAAGGAGCTTTCCAGGCCCTTTGTGCCGCTTAGCCTCGCTGCCTCCTTCCCCCAGAGCGGCTCTCCGCAGCCCTCTCTTCCTGCTACCCAGGATCCTTTGCCCGAGCCAGGATGCTCTTGGTCACTTTCCTCGCTCTGCCCTGACCCACTCCACCCCACCCCACCCCAGGGGGAGTCGCAGCTTCACCTGATTCTTCCTTATGCTCACCTGGCTCGCTCACAGGCGGTCTCTTAATGACCGAAGCAGTCCCCGTCCTTGGAATTTCCTGTCTTCTGCCTCCCCCCCTTACTCCCTTTGGTTTTGTGGGGAGAGGGGAAGAATCAGGGGGCCAGGCCAGCAGCTTGGGGGCCACAGGGAGACATTGGATAATGTGCCTGTTTTTTAACTCAATGAAAAAAGCCTACCTCCGAAATCCCCTTTTTGTTCTTCCTGGACCTGGACATTCAGCTCCTGCCCTTGACTGAATTGGGGGTCTCTGCCTCCTGCTCTGTGTATCCTGGCCCCTGGGTCACAGGGAAGCCACATAGACATCCCTTTCTTCCCTTGCACGCTCGCTAGCAGCTGGTAAGGTCTTCACACCCTGATTCCTCAGTCTTTTGCCTGGTGACACTGACATGAAGTAGTGGGGGGAGATAGTCCATACCAGGACCCCCTGGAGTGGCCTTCCCCTTGGCTGTGGGCAGGCCCTAATTCACTGTCGCTTTGGAGTTGAGGTGTCTTTCTTTCTTTAGTTCCTGTATTCCAAACATTAGTACAAATAAACGTTTTTACACAGAACTCCCTGCTGGGTGGTTTATCTCCTGACTCCCTTTCCTGGTTGAGAAAGTCATTTCATCCTAAAACTCTTCCTCAGGGCAGTGGTTTTTAAGTGTTTTGAAATACAACTTTTAATCCCAAATGAAAATTTTTGCTGAAGTCCAATATGTAAAGCAGAGATAAAATTGAGAACTTTGTTCTGATTTCTTTTCCTGTTTTTAAGATTTTTTTATTTGAGAGGGCATGAGTGGGGGTTGGAGGAGAGGGAGGGGGAAAGAATCTCAAGCAGACTCCACACTTAGCGCAGAGCCGGACTTGGGGCTTGATCCTATGACCCTGAGATCATGACCTGAGCCGAAATCAAGAGTCTGAGGCTCAACCGACTGAGCCACCCAGGCATCCCTATTCTGATTTCTTCATGTAAGTTCATGTTCTAACAATTCCTTGTTACAAAAGAGAAGTTGTTTTTGTTTTTGTTTTGTTTTAAAGATTTATTTATTTGACAGAGACAGAGAGGGGGAACACAAGCAGGGGGAGTGGGAGAGGGAGAAGCAGGCTTCCCGCGGAGCAGAGAGCCCGATGCGGGGCTCGATCCCAGGACCCTGGGATCATGACCTTAGCCGAAGGCAGACGCTTAACCGACTGAGCCACCCAGGCGCCCCTAAAAGAGAAGTTGTTTTGATTAATACAAAACTTGAGTTAAAATCAACTTTAGCATCCTGTTTCTATATTTTGGTTGGTTTGAAGGTAATTCTGCTAGACTTGTATATGCAAGTGGTGACAGTTTTCTAACGGTTGATCTTGGGATTTCAGAAGGTTAGTTATTATATAAATACCAAAGAATGACAGAAGAATAGAACATCACGGTGGGACATGTGAAAGCTTTGTTCATGAGGAGCATAGAGGCACCTCGACCTTGCTTGCCTGGCATTCCTTCCCTTACCTGCCATGTGCATAAACACCTGCACGGCCACCTTCCTCAGGGAATGTCTATGTGCACAAAAAATGACTCCTTTCCTTGGAGCCAACATTTTATTGTTGACAGCCTCCGTAATGGATCTTCTATATCTCACTTGAAAGTGTGTTTTGTAGTTCTTAAACTTTTCAAGATTTCAATTTTGCCCCCCCCCCCCCCCCCCCGCCGAGGTATCCTTAGGGTTTTTTGAAACCGCCTGAAAGCCACTGTTACCCACTGAAAGACAGTGGCCTGGGCGATTGCATTCAATAAATAAGCAGGGTGCTCTGAGCTGGGAATTTTATTAGTAACAGAGCATGTCCCCTGTCCTCAGGCTTTTACATGGAAGTAGGCCAGAAGCAGAGGGAGTAAAGCAATGATCCTTGGTGTCTGAGTAGTCTAGGAGTCAGAAGAAAAAGATGTAAAAAAATAAAAGATGCCGTAGCAGGCATAAGGGAGAAGAACTTTGGAAAGGGTTTGCAGGAGTTGGGGTTTAGGATGGGACATAGAAGGATGGAAGAAGGACCAGCCATAGATTGGGCTGGGGAGGGAAGCCTGTGAGAAAGGCAGAGAGATGGGGATTCATCTGTGGCCCTGGGCTTCCCATCAGAGCTGGGAGTGGGGGAGGAAAAGCAGGCTGAAGTTCAGGATGGGGAGCACTCGACCGCAGGTTAAGATACCTACATTCAGGGGCGCCTGGGTGGTTCAGGCGTTAAGCGTCTGCCTTCGGCTCAGGTCATGATCCCAGGGTCCTGGGGTCAAGCCCCGCATCGGGCTCCCTGCTCCGCGGGAGGCCTGCTTCTCCCTCTCCCATTCCTCCTGCTTGTGTTCCCTCTCTCACTATGTCTCTCTGTCAAATAAATAAAATCTTAAAAAAAAAAAAGATACCTACATTCAATTGCTAAGAACAGGCAGGACTAAAGGTTGCTAAGGAAGGGACTGGTATTAGATCTTGAGTTTAGAAACTTGAATTGTGGGGTGCCTGGTGGCTGAGTTGGTTAAGCATCAGACTTAATTTAGGCTCAGGTCATGATCTCAGGGTTGTGAGATCCAGCCCCACGTGGAGCCTGAAGTCGGCTCTGCACTGGCCATGGAGCCTGCTTAAGATTCTCTCTCTGCCGCTCTCAGCCAACCCTGTCTCTCTCTCCCTCTCTTAAAAAAAAAAAAAAAAAAGAGGGGCGCCTGGGTGGCTCAGTCGGTTGAGCAGCTGCCTTCAGCTCAGGCTATGATCCCAGGGTCCTGGGATCGAGCCTGGCGTCGGGCTCCTTGCTCAGCGGAGGGCCTGCTTCTCCCTCTCCCTCTGCCTGCCTGCCACTCCCCCTGCTTATGCTCTCTCTCTCACTATCTCTGTCTCTGTGTCAAATAAATAAAATCTTTAAAAAAAGATTTTTTAAAAAGAAAAAGAAACTTGAATCTTGCCACCAGTTACCAAAACTAATAAAAATTAGTCCTTATTCGCCCTAAATCAGAACGGGCCATGGGGCACCTGGCTGGCTCAGTCCGTAGAGCATGCAACTCTTGATCTTGAGGTCGTGAGTTGGAGCCCCACACTGGGCATGGAGCCTACTTAAAACAAACAAAACAAAACAACAAAAAACCTGGCGCCAGGCAGGTAGGTAGTTGTCCCTTATCCCTAGCTGGACAGATCAACCTGAGGCCAGCGCTGTCCATGGTAACAGCTTTTGTGTGGCTTAAAGGTTTCATCCATTTTCCTCACAACCACTCCGTGAGCGGTATTAGCCCTGTTTGGAAGATGAGAAAGCTGCGACTGCCTAGGTCACGGCCAAGAAGGCCTTAAGAAGCCCGGGCTGCTCTCGGGCCCCCGCGCTGCCCCGAGGCTCCTCAGGCCCCAGCTGCTGGCGGCGCCTCCGGGACTCCCGCGGGGTCTTGGCTGCGCCTCACCGCCCGTCTCGCTGGAAGCACCGCCCCCAGGAGGGCCCCACCACTTCTGCGACGTCCAATGAGACTTGGCTGGGGGCGGGACGGGACGTCATTGAGGGCCAATCTGATGGGGCCTGGGCGGGGCTGCGGCGGGTGGGAGCCGAGCGGCCGCACCGCGGTCTTCCCAGCCGGGAGAGAGCCCGGCGCGGGCGGCGCGCACGGGCCCCTGCTGTGCGCGCGCGCGCCCCCCGCCCCCCGCCCCCCGCGGAGCCCCTCGGCCCACTCCGCCCTCCGGGTCGTGGCGCCCGTCCCTCCTCTGCTCTCCCGTCGCCGCCCGGACAGGGGCTCCGAGCCGAGCCGGGGCAGGGGCGGGAGCCGCGGGACGAGCGCCTGAGGTGGGTGCGGAGCGGGAGGCCGGAAGGCGGGGAGGCCGGGCGGGCGGGCGCCTGGGTACACCCCGCCGACGGACCCCGCGTCGAGGTGGGGAGAGGCCGGCCAGGTTGCGGAGCCCGCCTCCCGGCCTGCCTCGGTCCTAGGCGCTCGTGCCCGCGCTCTGGTACCCCTCCCAGGCCACCTCCCTCCCCTCTGGGGACACCCCGTCCCTCTTGCTGCCCGCGGCCTCCTCACCCCTCTTGCTGTTTGTCGCCTGTGCACCTGCCATCTCGGCCCCGTGCTCCCACTCCCTCCCCCTCTCCAGGCCGGACCCCCGCCCAGTCTTACCTCCTCGGGACCCAGCACCAAATTAGCCTCGCTCCTTCTGCCCGCATCTGTCCCTCTTTGTCGTCTGTATACTTGTCACCTCAACTCAGCTCATCCACTCGCCACCCCGCCCCCAATATCATTTAAGTCCAGCCCAGGCCATCATCCCTCTCCCCCTCCCAGGGACTACCGCACCCCCCCACCCTGATTATCTCCTACACCTGCCCCACTCAGTCCCAGTCCCCTGTCCTCCCCCATCCATACTCCTTTGTTGTCTCTGCAGCTGTCCCCTTGGCTTTATTCATCCTTCTCCCCCCCCC